>NC_138774.1:139222586-139315285 GCF_965119305.1 Pelophylax lessonae
AGACAGGCACTATACAGATGGACCAATGTTCACGATTCCAACAGGATTATCCACCAAAAAGAGGGACAGGGATTACCCAAAACGGATGCCCACAAACTCAGAAAAGAGGCAGCAAGTGTCAACCAAGACCAGCACTCCTCTCACCTTTCTAAGGGTCCAAAGGGCTCCTGATATCAGCCATAAAAGGAGACAATAAAGGCTCCATAGAGTAAATCAATAAACAAATGTATTCAATAAAAAGAGTAACACTTACAGTGCTTAAATCAATAAGCGTTTTAGAGACATCAGCAACGTTACCCGGAAGGATGGGCAGAGCAGGAAACCGGCCGGCTTTGTTTGTTTTTAAAACGCTTATCAATTTACAATCGATGGACGAGAAGGCCTGGCTCGCAGTCTCTGCTCTAATTCATCCCAAAGGTGTTGAGGTTAGGACTGCAGGCCAGTCAAGTTCCTCCACCCTAAACTTGCTTATCCATGTCTTTATGGACCTTGCTCATGTGCGTGTAAAAGCAGGCATCCCAATACTTTTAACAATATGACATATATATATATATATATATATATATATATATATATATATATATATATATATATATATATATATATATATATATATATATATATATATATATATATATATATATATAATCTTTGGAGGTTCTAAGTACGGTAATTTTCTAGCAAAAAAAAAATGATTTTTAGTTGTAAACAAAAAGTGTCAGAAAAATGCCTGGTCTTCAAGTGGTTAAAAAATGCTGAGTCTATTCTTTGCTGGACAAAAGGACCTATCCCATTGAATGTATAAAATAGCACCATACAATATTTGCACTTACCTTAAAAAGCGTATAGACTGGAAAAAATGAAATGTTGCCATTGACAAACACTTAAATTTCAAGTGTCTACTTTCAAGCGTCTATTTGTTTAGTGCAAATGACCAAGTGTAGGCTAGTGGAAGCCAAACAATTATTGTTTGATTAAATGAATTCTCATTTACTAGTACCAGTGCTATTGCGTGAAAACCACACTTTGACAGGAATAATGCATTGGCCCTTTCTGCTGAAACTATTTCAGATTTTAGTTTAGCAAATGGAAAACATAACATACAGAATATGTATTATTGCAATTTTTACACCCAAGCTAGCAATTCTGTAGCAATCTATTGCATGAAAACAACTTGTAATTTTAGGTAAAATAAAGCTGGTTTTGCCGTAAAAACAAACATCAAGAATTCCATTAGCGATGTCTAAATCTATATGTAAGCTACACAGTCCAGAAATGTTGCACACTTAAACCCCAAAATAAAATATTTCAAATTAGGTCAGAGTAGAGAAGTGGAGGACAATATCAGCCATCTGACGTTTAGCTTTATTTTTGTTATAAGGTAAGGAAAGGAGACGGAGTATTGGGTTCTATGAGCAATGCCTTGATTATTTTTTCCCTTGTGTCCCATTTCATTTTATGTATATAACAAGTATGATCCAGTCATCATGGCCTCTGAATGCACAGGGACACACACAGCAATAAAAAGCTGGCAAGAATACTAACCTTCCTCTACTCCAGTGGTTCTCAACTCCGGTCCTCAGGAATCACTACAGGCCAGGTTTGTAAGATAACTGAAATACATCACAGGTGATATAATTTGCTGCTCAGAGATTGCACTACTCTAGTCTGCATCTCCCCAAGGTAATACTTAAAATCTGACCTGTTAGTGGGTTCCGAGGACTGGAGTTGAGAACCACTACTCTACTCTATTAAAAAAAATGTATTTTATTTCAGTCTGTGTTGCTTTTGGAGATATTCTCTAACTTCATGTTTTCACTGAGACAGCAGATGAGGGGAAATCTCTCTAGCAGAGGTCTGGATAGCAATAAAAACCAAATGGAGACTCTAAAGCCTCGCACACACGCGTCGAAATTCGGCCGGGAATTTTCGTCCAAAGACCGATCTGCCGATTTTCAGCTTGTAAGTATGATGCTTCCGACAACCGACTCCGACTTTTCGCCAAAAAAAATCTGGTGTGCAGGCTATTAATTTTTTGTCCTCCGTCAAAACACGTCTGATTTTCGTGCAGTCAGTACAGATTTTGACAGGGAAAAATCTTATGAGCAAGACTGGGCATGCTCAGAGAAGAAAGAACACAAAGAAAGCAAACCAATAACATGACATCACTTCTGAAGTAGAATTTTGTCGTGCGGGAAAATTTGTGTGCAGTCTAGGCACATTCCAACCAACAAAACACCACTCTGCACAAAAGATGGACGAACGGTCAGCAGAAATTCGTTGCGTGTGTACTAGGCTTAAGTCTTCCTTATTTTTTTTCCACACCAAAAAAAATGTTTTGCTGGTAGGTAAGTCCAGTAAGTAACTGAACTTGAAGGCACAGTTGGTACCTCCCATATGTAGGAAACCTGATGAACCAGCTGATGAATCTGCAGGGTACATTATTAGTTGTCTTTGTCTTTTATTGACCAATTATATTTTCCCCAAAGATTGGTCAGCACAGCAACAAATGTCTGTTAAAGTATGATGGTCAATATTCAGTCTCAGACACATTATCAATATTCAGAAGATGAATCTAATCTACATATTGAATAAAATCATTTAAATGCTAGAAGCAATAAATATATTAAAGTCAAATCAAAGTTACTGTTAGGTAAACATTAAAATAATAACTTAGTAAATGTACTAAATTTGCAACGCGGAATGTAGGGACTACACTATTTTTTTTTAAACAAACTAAGTAAAAAGTAACAGCATACAAACTTTTTACACAGTGCATACCCAAAAGGTGGTACAATCTGGTAATAAAGATATGCCATTTCTAAAAAAGTACAAAGTATCGGTACAATTCTGAAAATAAATGTCATTAAAAACATCTAAATCTGCTTTTTTAAGCTTTTTTCCTTTATGTTCATCTGTTGATCCAACCTGTAAGTCTTTATTTACCAACTTCCTTTAACAGACCAAACTGTCCAGCAAAATGGTTGAGACAAACCATTTAATACAGACAGGTGTTGCTTACAATGGCCCCTTAATTTATATAAAATCTTTATCCCAAAAGAAAAAAAAATATTGCCGTAACTGCTTAAAAAGCATTGGCTTGATTTCCTTTTTTACTTGCTAGTAAAGTTCATCTAAACCTGCCAATAAATCTAACACTACCAGTTGCTCCTCCATCCAGAGTGGAGACAACCTAAGTCAGGAAGTGCGTTACTGGTCAGATCACCGGGTGAAAATAAAGGAAGACTGAAAAAAACGAGTGCAGCCACCACAATTAAGAATCAGTAAGCTATAATATATTAAGTCTTTGTTTTTTAGTTTAACACTGCTTGGGCTTTCTTTATTTTAGTCACATATCAGCAAGTGGGTGCTGTCCAGAGTGCTGAAAGTTCATACTATTCTGTACAGCATTTCAGGATTTTTACAACCCACAAAGCATTCTTTATTTAGAAATACATATTTTGGCAATTTCTTTTTTTTTTTTTTTTTTTTAATAAGGTAGTACAAAAATAAACATAACATGTTAGTATCATATAGGGATCAGTTTGAAATGACCAATTTTAACAATAGAAAGCTCCAAATTGATTTGCTGGGTAACTTCCCTATCTTCTTCCTCTCTGTTCTACGTTATTGAATACACACACAATAGTAATGAGTATATGTGCTATGGCATATTTATGACACATTGAAAATTATCAACGTATTTAACTTTTAGAAAGTAAAATAGTTGTGTAGATATAAAATAAGTCACTCTGCCACAAAAAATACCTGCCAAAATAAAAACTTTGCCTACAAATAAGAAGCTTCATACTAAATATGCTGCTCCAGTGAAATAAGTCTTCTGAAGTCTCTTCCAGGAGTGTCAATCACAGTAGTGATGTAAGGGTCGGTGGGATGAACTACTAAGTGCAGTAGGAGACTCGGGAGATCAACACTTCAGATGTTTCTGCTAAAATTTCAGGGAAGCAATGTGATAAGCATTATTTCCTTTATATCGGGTAGACCTTTCATTCTTTTGAGCATCACTTTTAAGAAGGGAAATAGGAGGTTTGTTCCTCCTGTTACTCACTCAGAATTCTGTTAAGCACAACATCTGGTGTTCTATTTATGGAGGTAGCTGCACTGCTTGCTTATCCCTATGGTTGATAGTAATCTATCAATATTCTAGTCACCCTAAATATGAGGCAAACTAGTGTGGACTCATCATTATCACTAGTGGAAGTCATTCTGGTGCTGCCTATAATGTGGCTGAAACTACATCACTGACATAGGAAGCAGTGACTGAGTAAATATTTCTGGCTCAGACAATCCATAAAGTAATCTAAAATTTATTGTAATAATTCTGTCAGTTGCATAGTGTTACTTGCAGTAGTATTGCCCACATAACATAAAATAATATACACATGTGCATTTGTTTAAACTTACACTGAAGTCACTAGTCTAAAGATCATGAAATTCAGCTTTTACAGGGCATTCAACAAGTTTTTAGCAACTGTCTTGGAACCCTTATGTAGCACTGCTCCCAGGGGAGCTGCTGGTGATGGGTTCCCCTGGGCTACCATTAGCAATGGTAGAACAATCTGGCATGTTTCCAAGTGTTTTTACCTTAGACAAGTACCAATCCAGTTTCTTTGGTTTTTAGGTTTTATTAGGAACTTGGATAGGAGAAAGGATGAGTGGGATACTCCAACTGAACTAAACTATGCACAATAGGCTGGGACGACTTAAATAAATGCTTGTTAACGCTGAGTAATGCTGAATACACTGAAACTGAGCTGGCCATAGCTAGGCCACTGCTTCATTTTGCCCTTGGCTATGAAAGCTTCTCTTTCAGCTACCTGAGCTAAGGCAAGCAAGCTATTCCTTGAGGTAAACTGTACTGCTGAACAACTTCAGGGCCCTTCCTGGTGCCCCCTTTATCCCTAATCTTCAGGGTTTAACAACTTGGCAACCCCTTTACTGTAACACTCTGGGTTAACTGGCTCCTTGATCCCCTTGACCTCTCTGGAGTGGTCCCCTCTCTTAGGCAGACCCCTGGGCAGATCCTTTAGTACTCACGACACTGTTTTTCCTGACGTCTTCTGCCCAGCAGCTCCACTGTTCAGCACACTGGATCCTGTCAGATCAGCTCAACCCCTGGTCCCTAGGTCAACTGCCTGGACCACCGTACTCACTTCAGAAGGAGAAGAGACAGCCGTTCACCTCCTCCTGGGACTTTGCTCCCGCCAAAAGACTCTCTGCCTCAGATGCTCTCTGCCAACCCACTGGGACGGTTACAAAAGCCTGTGTATCATTGGCCAGGTTTCCTCCACAGTCCATCAGGCCTCCCTATTGGACGCAGTGGGGACACTCCCTCAGACCAGATGAATACACACTGAGCAGGCCTAACTAAAGATCAAACTCCTCTGATAAGCATATGAAGCAATTATGATTTTCCTGCTGCTTTCCTGTTAAGCAGAAAATGCCAAACTATATCTTCTATCTAGCACCTGACTAGGAGAGTGCTACACTTAAATTGCACCTTGTGTGAAGAAAATTATTACATTTTTCACCTAGGAGATTCATGCCATAATGCACTAATATGCACCATATTTTAGCACATTACCCTCCAGCGCTGCAATGTCAGCGATCTCAGCTGTCACGGGTGCTTTCATGTTCCCCTTGTCTTTCTTCTGGGTTCAGACTCTGCAGATGCTTGACTGGCTGTGCCCCAATGATATCATTCCTACGCAAGCGCATGGGAGTAACATCATTACAGCACAGAGCCATGCTGTAAAAAGCCTCAGGGCCATTTCACACATGCGTTGGGTTGTGTTTTACTGCTTCCTGACTGCCTATCAATGCAGCTCAGAATTGTTAAAAAAGAGAACAGATGTAGGTGTTCACAAAAGTAGCATTAGCTTTTCCTCATGTTGTGTCGAGGCAAGATGAAAGTGAATGTTGCATGCAGAGTTTGCCAAGTGTTGATGCTTCAAAACTGCCTCCATTCCCTTTTATTGAAATACACCACAAGCACACCATAAACACACTGAAAAAGCACCTATGGCATTTACAGTACATTTGGGGTGCAATTTCAAAGCGTCAAAAGTGATCATTTCCCATTTTAGCCTTGTACAAATAATAAAAAAAAAACACTTCTCACAGGGCATTTGAGGAGCGTTGCTTGACACCCAAAATGTTCATTAACACTATAGTTGTGTTAATACGCCTTAAGACTGCTATAGAATTCAACCCCTGTGTTAAAGAGCCCTGAGATCACAGGCTTGTATCCAACTGACTAATTAGTGAGATCTGACTAACAGTTAAAATGTGGACCTAGGAATGGAGGCTTTATCCACCCAAAACTCTGCAAAGCCTTTGGTCTCCAGTTCCAACACTAAAACGTAATATTATCTGCGAAAAGAATCCTGAAGCCCCTCACCATGCGTAGGGTGACAAATATACACCCTCCACAACCCTAGCAGCCAGTGCCTCACGAGTTGTGTTTACTACTTCCAGACCAGAGATTAAATCAGTGCTTTGCTGGTCCCGGTTTACATTACGGCTGATATTTGTCAGGACCTCTACTTTTTGATGCTTAGTTCTGGTCCTCTCCTTTGTCCTCTTTTGACATGAATCTGTTGCAATTGTAACTCGGTGTCTTTAGATCCTTTGTATACTTTCTTTTTTGCATATGTATGTCTACTTGGAATCTACCTTTCTCACTTTCTAAATCAGTGCATTATCAGCTTTACAGAAGCTGTTGAAATGTACATCTGATGCCTCAAACTAATATTTAAAGGCAAAGATTAAGTAGTGCATGTGTGTATGGGAGGTCACATATATTATATTTGTTTTCGATATGTTCTGATGATATTCTTTTTATTTATGCATTATATTATTTTTTTAACAGTTTTAAATAAGGGCATGCTGAAATCAATAAAAAGAATTACATTGCATACACCTTCCATTGCTCATGGCTGACTGACATCTTATGTAAAACAAAATAGGTGAAGGTGATCTAGAGAGCAAAGTTTTTTCATGGTTCAGCCCTGATTAGGTACGACATGCTGACAAGCAGAGGGAATTGTCAAACACATTTTTTTTCTTCCTTAGTACTTTAACTGTTCATTCAATAAGCAGTAAATTGTATTTTTTAAACAAAGTTGATTTTTTTTTTCTGAAATGAAATTATGTTTTGTAATTTATTAGGTGACAACTGTATTTGGAGGAGTTCCTTAACATTTTGGTTTATATAAAGCTGGGAGAAATCTTAAAAAGAAATATAAAATAAATCATGAATGAAATATGAAGTCCCTGTAATTCACAAGAGGGCTTTAGTACTGCGGCATGACTGTGGCTCACTCTCATGCAAAGCATAAATGGCTAGTTTTCCTATTACACTATTTTAAAATGAAGAAGGTCCTACTTCTCATTTGCAGCAGGCACTGTTACCATGGAGATCAGCAAGACTACCCCCTGACAGCTGAGCATAACAATGTGTTCTGACAGGTGGAAAACTCATTTAAAAGAAAGCAGCCTCTCTAAAATGTGAACATTATAATAAAAATTTACACTATCTTGCAACTTTATTTCAAGTGCATTACAAAAACAGTCAGTTTAGTGCTTTACAAAGCTTATTATGATCGATGGAAAAAGAAAAGCAAGTCCCTTTGTAGGACAGCAATAGGCTTGGCTTTAGGTGATCTATCAGATAAAATGCCATCCACAGATAAAAAAATAAATAAAAATAAAGGCTTTTTTTAAACTAAATATGAAACAATAATGATTTTCAGGAAAATAGAACAGGTGTTTTATTCTCTCCTTTTATTCATAGGTGTGTTTTTTTACTTATTTTCTAAAGTGTTTTCTTCATTATTTATATTTTATTATATTATATTATATTATATTATATTATATTATATTATATTATATTATATTATATTATATTATATTATTACTTGTGAATAATGAGTCAAAGATTTCATCAGTTTCAAATTACATTATATAAACACGGAAAATACAGAACTAGTTAAAAATAAAGCCAATTACAAAGCACAATAAATAATTGATATTTCCTTTTATAGGTGGACATTGTATCCATCACATATTTGCAGTCACACACCCATAAAGGATAAACAATATGCCCAAATGGCCTATAGTGCAAGGACCAAACCAAGAAATATTAGACAATACAAAAAGTCACCAAGAAGAATGCAAAGATGGGATATTATTATTATTAAGTGAGGGCATTCTAGGAAAAAGAGTAGTAATGTGAGTGAGCAACAAGTTGGATTGGGCTGATAAAAAGATTTGAAAAATATATATATAAATGACTACAGAAAGAAAAGTGATGTAAATAGGGTATAGTTCAGAATAGAAAATAGCTTCTCATTTATATTCTTACAGGTCAATCTCTGATTGAGAATTGAGTATATTTGAATAGATTTATTTACACTGTACAATTCCTATTTCTCATTATATATTTTAGTGGTATTGCTGGAAGAGATAGAGCTTGCCCACCCTGTGCTGCCATACATATTAGCCCATGAAACCGCCCATCACAGTGGAAATCTTCATGGGGGAAGGAATAGGAAAGATTCAACACTATCCAGAAGTGTTGCAGCTTTGCAAGATCAGAACATCTGGCCTTTGGGTTTGGAAAAAGCCATGAGAGCCTCTGCTGGTTAGGAAAGGTACCTGAATCTACCTCTATATTATCTTCCCATAATCCCCTAACTAAGATAATGTTGTTATATTATATTACTTAACCACTTGAGCCCCGGAAGATTTTACCCCCTTCCTGACCAGGGGGTATTTTGCGATTCGGCACTGTGTGACTTTAACAGACAATTGCGCGGTCGTGCAACACTGTACCTAAACTAATTTGACGTCTTTTTTTCCCACAAACAGAGCTTTCTTTTGGTGGTATTTGATCACCTGTGCGATTTTTTGATCATGCGCTATAAACAAAAAAAGAGCGACAATTTTGCAAAAATAACAATATTTTTCACATTTTTTTACATGAAATTACCCCCAAAAAATGTAAAAATCGAAATTTTTTTAAATTTTTGGACAATTTGTTTTCTGCCACCTATGTTTGGTAAAAAAATCACAATAAGCGTATTTTGATTGGTTTGCGCAAAAGTTATTGCGTTTACTAGCTATGGGAAAGATTTTTGTCATTTTTGTTGTTTTTTTTTTTAACGAGTAATGGCGGCGATCTGCGATTTTTTTTTTGCGGGACTGCGACATTGCGGCGGACAGATCGGACCCTTGACTGACATTTTTGACACTTTTGGGGGTACCAGTGACATTACTACAGTAATCAGTGCTATACATATGCACTGTTACTGTAAAAATGACACTGGCAGGGAAGGGGTTAACTTTATTAGAGATGCAGTGACTAAGTGTGTCCCTAGGGGCATGCTTCTAACTGTGCAGGGATGTGGCTGTGTGTGTAACAGCACAGATCAATGGTCCTACATAGCAGGACCGTTAGATCAGTGCTTTTACACAGGGAAGAATGACAGGCGGCTTTGTTTACATTAGCCGCCTGCCTTTCTCCCTTCACAGCGGATGATCGCGAGTGACCGGCGGACATCAGGTCCGCCGGTCACACGCACGGAGGTGTCCGTGAACGAGTCGAGGTGGGAGGGCGCCTCCGTCGGCGCGCGCTCGCCCGCTATTGGCTCCCAGGTACCGGTACGTCACTTTGCCTGGCCAGGGCTGACCGCCGCAGTATATGTACTTGCGGTGGTCGGCAACTGGTTAAAGTGTTACTAAACCCACAACAGTAAAATCATTCTGTATCTGCAGTAAGGTATGCTTGTTATACTCACTGTGGATCCTAAGGGGTTAATCCTCTGAATTGTGTAAAAAATCTTGTATGCACAGATCCTCCTCTTCTTCCACTGACTCCAGAACATGTTTGGTTAAGACAGAGCCTTTGGAATCAGGCTGCACAAGCTCAGATTAATGTGTATTGCTAGAGATTTTTTTTTTTATTTTTTTTTCTTGGGAGGATGCGTGTGATCAGCACAGGGCCAATCTGCACTGTCCAGACAGAGGGTCAAGGGCCCTGCATCCTCATAGGACGGTCAGTGCGGTATCAAATCTCCTCCTACAAGCTTTACCAGGAACTGATCTAAATCACAAGGTTGCTATATCCTGCTGATGATAAAAAACAGTTTATATTTACTAAAATAATTGAATTTCCATGTTCTGTGTACTGTGGGAGACCAGATATAGTGAATGCAGGGTCCTGGGTTTAGTAACACATTATTCTATCTATACTTTTATTGATCTTTATAGTGACAATATAAGAACCAGCCTGGTGCCCTTCGCACATGCTTTGAGCTTCCTTGAAACGCGGGTGATCCATCTGCTGACAAGCTTGGGTGGCCCTGTTTTAAAGTTCCAATATACAATATGTAGGTGTATTTTTGGTTTTGAGTTTTTCTCTCTCTTTTTTTCTTTTGTTGGTTATTCTGAACAACATTTATTTTAAGATATGTTGGTAAATAAGATCTTTTTATCATGCAGAGTGGCATTATTTTTTTAAAGAAGAGATTTTCTTGGATAAAGTTTGAAACGCATTGGATCTCCTGGGGCTAATATCCCTGCAGTCAAAGGCATATGATTTAAAATCAGCAGCTAGGAATGCCACTAAGCATAATGAATATTGTTCTATATTAAACTATGTGAATTCACCTATGTTTACTGTTTTTTATGGTTCTGGAATGTCCTGTAATGTACTTGGAGACTATTTTATGAAAACCTTTTGATGTCAAAAAAGAAAGCACTATACTACCTTTAGGATAAGATTTATTACGGTAGTAAAGTAATTCCTAAGGTTTTTGATATCAGAGAATCCTGACCCTTCTGCCCTCTGCATATAACCAAAAACAGAATTTTCACTAGATATTTCCCTGGCATGACCTGGTAGGGGTTATAAAAAGAATTTAATAGTTCAAAGAGTGGTTTGGTACGCCCACTGCCAAATCAGTTATCCATGCTGAAGATCCATTTTCTACGACTATTCCCAATTCTCTATGATTCTTGGTTCAAGTAAAACAGGTAACCATTACTACCAGTGATACCCTCCATCTTCTAGATGCTTCTTTCCTACATTTAGAAAGAAAAAGAAAGATCCTTTTGGCCCCTGTCCATACCTTTTCCGACTTTGAAATCGTGCAACTACACTTCAAATCACACAATTTCAAAGCTGCATGTCTATGCGACTTCAGCTGTGACTTGGCTGACATCTGTGCAGTTTTTTGCACAGGTATCTATGCAAGTCACACCTGAAATTGGCAAAAATAGTGCAGGAACTTCTTTTTCAAATTGGTGCGGACCTGCAAAGTTGGCCTTGCACCGATTTGAACAGTTCATTGCCAACAATAAGGTGCAACTTCTCATGTGAATGAGAATGCTTTTTTTTTTACCTTTTACAGAATTTGTAAGAGGTACTATATATCTTCATATTTTCAAATATGGAAACACAAAATATGACAAAATGATGCTGTACGTATATGTGAATGTGTGACTGTATTTATAAAGCAGAGGTGCGCAGACAAGCCAATAATTATGAAATGATGCTCTTATGGAGTTATTGGAGTTTATCCCTAGAATTCTGTGTTCACCCACTACTAGTGGAATATTTAAAGTATTTATGTGTAACAAACAGTATATGCAAATTTAAAAGGTTTCTTGGAAAATGATCTATATCAGAACCAGCTTCAGTCAGTATTATTAACTTTCATTATCATTAGTTTTCTGATGCAAATTTAGAAATTAAACCCTTTCTGTAAAAAAAAAGGCAAGGCACTTTATTGCAAAAGAGACAAGTAATCTAAGACAATTCAAAAGGTGCAACTACCTGCCTGCTCTCTGTCTTCTCTGGCATGTAAACTGAGCTGAGCATGTGTAGTTCAGCTTACACCACCTGTCCGGTCTCTGCGTGCCAAAATGGCAGACTCATAAAGAGAGCATATAAACTCAAATGAGATGGTGTCCCTTCTAGATGTTATAAACTAGCACTAGAAAATAGTTATTTACATTTTTTACTCAGCAAAAATATAAAAAAAAAAAACTGCATTTGGATATTTTGTAGCATCATATTCAGCTTAGGTAGAGCTCTCTAGGCTTTGTTTACATGTTTTAGGCTCTTCTTATCTGTTTTAAAGAAAAAAAATCTAATTGTATTCAGAACTCAATAGCTCAAACCAAATTTTGCAAACACAATGAATGAAGCAAAGGAAGGATGCTCTTGCTTTATTACTAAAATGGCTCTGGACAAAATATCAATTGGACAGAGAGAGTCTAAAGGTAAACAGCTTATGCGGTAGTCTATCTTTACAAACCCCCTTGCTCTGTGGATCTCTAATGTTGGGTGAATCATGTATCAAATGTTTACTTGTAAAACAAAGATTTTATATAAAAAGATAAAACAAAATATAAAAAGACACCAATGAAAAAAATATGCACCAATAAAAATAAAATAAAATAAATTAAGATTCATGCAAAACAAGTAAAGTTTCCCTTTAACAGGTGCTTCCCATGCTTAGTGTTGTTCACATATCTAGTATTCTTCAGCCGTTGTGAGCTCTGGATGAATACACTGCAGATTTCAGTTGACCAAAAAAGGAAAAGATCCATCAAGGTAACAAATGAAAGATGCTTTAACAAAATTGTATTGTAATGTAACCATGGGGTAGAAGGTGTGACACCTGAGCAAAAAGAAACCATTATTGTAACGTGTTTATATGTAGGACAATTCCATGCTCATGTACACTTGTAGCATCAGGGACAAGAATAGTTTACCATAAAAGTAGTGTGTATGGTTTGCCCCAGTTGTCCAAAAGCCTCCAATACTTAGTAAAAATGTGTAAAAGCAAGAAGGATTTGTGGGACTTTAATTGAGGACAGTTGGACATAGAAATACTCTTTATTTAATAACATGGATAATATAGTATAAAACAACACTGTAGCATTAATGGATACAGGGATAAGACACACAGTAAATACAGCAATATATAAGACATCCAAAGTAAATACAATTTTTTCTAGGACCAAAAATGGATCACTCAAGAAAACAATGGATAAAATATGATACATGCTCTGTGTGCTCACGATATTAGAAAATATTACAGTTAGATGAAACATGAGTAATTGTAGGCTCGACGCGTTTCATGGACCTCCGTCCATTCATCAGGAGCTTGAAAGTTTATCTAAAGATGAGAATATGGATTATATTGATGTAATAGTGTATTATGGGCTATAATGAGAAATATTAATGGATTGGACACTACCTTAAGTAGTGTCATGTATCCAAGAGCCATCCAGTCTAAAACGGGAAGATCGAAGCCGGTCACAGGGAATGCCTGACCCGGGGCTGAGGCATGGATCACAAATAGCAGCACAAGGGCAAACAAGGAGGAAAGGACCATGATGGAGTAAGAATGAACCAATAGAAAGGCTCCAAGGATATAAATCCAAGAAATGATGATAACGGCACTTGGGGAGCATATACAGTCTGAAAAGATATTTATAAAATTTTTTTCAATAAACCTTTAGAGAAGAAACTATCTCAGAAATCTCTATAAATAATAAAGTGTATAAGGTCAGACGAATGAGCCCAAAGAAAAGTGCCTATAAGTAATCACCATAAAGTCTTAAATCCAAAAGAAGTGATAAGAGCATATGGTCAGAGCAATAACCCAGAGAGGAGTATCTGAGAGTGAAACCCCGAAAGTGATGTGTAGAGGGAAAATAATTTAGGTGCATATTGGGAATGTCCATTGAAAAACATATCCAAAATGAAAAGGTAAAGTGCAATAAGTCCCCCAAAGTGAATTGAAAGATACAGAAACCACCAAGAAGAGAGGCGAAGCATGAGATAAGAGAATGATATTATATTGGACAAGGCACAAGCCTTTACAGGCTTCCTGACCGGGGCTGCGAAGGGCGGCCAGTCACCCCCTCCCGATGCCTGTCTCTGTCTTTACATCCAGGCTGGGGACGGGATGCCACGCACCCCATCGGCGCCATGCAGTGGTTGCATGGTACATGACGCCTCATGGCGTCTTGTTACCAGGGCAACCCTTCCACCTTCCGGGACGTCAGAGGCGGGCTGCTCCTACCGACATCCGGTCTGATTGACCGGATGTGGGAGGTACCTCAGCCGCCTATATTTAATGACGCCAGTATGGCGCTGGCGTGGTATCACTCCTGCACCTCGGGCACACATTTTGGATGGACCGCTGACCACCTCCACTGGGACTCTGCAATTTCTGGTATTTCTGACCACTCATTTACTTCTTATTCCCTTTGTTTGTTTATTACATGCTATATTGACAACAACGTTTGTTTCATTGTAGCAATTTCTCCCACTAGGTTGCACTGTTTTTCTCTTTACTCACAGCACTCTCTGGCACTCTGTTAATAGGAGCTGTACCTTGTCCAATATAATATCATTCTCTTATCTCATGCTTCACCTCTCTTCTTGGTGGTTTCTGTATCTTTCGATTCACTTTGGGGGACTTATTGCACTTTACCTTTTCATTTTGGATATGTTTTTCAATGGACATTCCCAATATGCACCTAAATTATTTTCCCTCTACACATCACTTTCGGGGTTTCACTCGCAGATACTCCATCCTGGGTTATTGCTCTGACCATATGCTCTTATCACTTCTTTTGGATTTAAGACTTTATGGTGATTACTTATAGGCACTTTTCTTTGGGCTCATTCGTCTGACCTTATACACTTTATTATTTATAGAGATTTCTGAGATTGTTTCTTCTCTAAAGGTTTATTGAAAAAAATTTTATAAATATCTTTTCAGACTGTATATGCTCCCCAAGTGCCGTTATCATAATTTCTTGGATTTATATCCTTGGAGCCTTTCTATTGGTTCATTCTTACTCCATCATGGTCCTTTCCTCCTTGTTTGCCCTTGTGCTGCTATTTGTGATCCATGCCTCAGCCCCGGGTCAGGCATTCCCTGTGACCGGCTTCGATCTTCCCGTTTTAGACTGGATGGCTCTTGGATACATGACACTACTTAAAGTAGTGTCCAATCCATTAATATTTCTCATTATAGCCCATAATACACTATTACATCAATATAATCCATATTCTCATCTTTAGATAAACTTTCAAGCTCCTGATGAATGGACGGAGGTCCATGAAACGCGTTGAGCCTACAATTACTCATGTTTCATCTAACTGTAATATTTTCTAATATCGTGAGCACACAGAGCATGTATCATATTTTATCCATTGTTTTCTTGAGTGATCCATTTTTGGTCCTAGAAAAAATTGTATTTACTTTGGATGTCTTATATATTGCTGTATTTACTGCGTGTCTTATCCCTGTATCCATTAATGCTACAGTGTTGTATTATACTATATTATCCATGTTATTAAATAAAGAGTATTTCTATGTCCAACTGTCCTCAATTAAAGTCCCACAAATCCTTCTTGCTTTTACAAATAGTTTACCATGCCGCACATCTCAAGGTAATCATCATTTCAAGTATTCTTGGGTATTGAGTTCTTGTACCATTGTCCTTATAGTGATTGTAAAGGTTTGTTTGTTTTTTAAATAACAAACATGTTATACTTACCTGCTCTGTGCAAGGGTTTTGCACAGAGCAGCCCCGATCCTCCTCTTCTTGGGTGCCCCGGCAACGCTTTCGGGTCCTCCTTTTCATCGGGTGCCCCCACTGAGAGCCACTTTCCATGGGGGCACCCGTGCGGGTGTGCTCCTGAGGCCTGCTGCTGCGTCCATCGACACAGACAGAAGGACTTGGGAACCCCGCTCTCGTTTTACTGAGTACTGAGCTCCTGCTGCTATCATTCTATCAAGCGAGGACCTGAGACAGCGGCTGGAGCAGGTGGGCTTGTGCTCGTCACTGGAATGTTCGGGTTCAGGTAAGAATAACAGGGGGTCTGGGGGGCAGCTGCAACCAAGAAGGTTTTTCACCTTAATGCATAAAATAAAAAAAGGTGAAAAACCTTGAGACTTTACAACTCCTTTAACTGCTTAAGGACCAAGTCTATTTCTAAAACATCTTGTTTACAAGTTAAAATCAGTATTTTTTGCTATAAAATTACTTAGAACCCCAAAAATTATTTATATGTAGCAGGTTTTCTAGGCCTGTGGCCTTATGTGGGTCTGCCATTGGTACCGGTTACCTCTCTCCAGCCCATGTGAGCTGCGACCCTGGGTGTGAGAACTGAGACATGGACGACTCCGGCATCCTGGTTTTGTGGTTTTTATTGTAGAAAAGGGGATGGGAGAAGGGTATGAGTGGGATACTCCTTCAGGCTTAACAAATTACACTTGGGACTTAATCCTAGAAAAATGCCTGTTGGCGCTTCCTTGATGCCAGCCGATGCCAGCCAACGCTCACTAACACTGAGAACACACTGTAGCTTGATAGAAGTGCTGGATCCTCGACAATAAGTCCAGAAGACCCAAGACTGTGAATTGTAGAATTACTGACACTGCCGCACTGCAAAGTCACTGAATACTCCCCTCCCGCCTTGCACTGGCTTAAGGTAGTACACTGTAGATTTCTGTAAAGCTGCAACTCTCAGTTGTCACACTCTGTCCAAGTCAGGGCCCATATGCAGGTGCGCCCTTTAACCTTGAACTCTTCGGGGTTCACTGACTATGTACCCCCCTCTGTAACTTCAGGGTCTTCAACCTAGGAACCCCCTTTCAGCTAGCTCGCACTGGATCCCAGAACCTCTTCTGGAGTGGTCCCCTCTCACTCTGGAAGACCCCCAGGGGCAATTCGCAGTACTCATGACCTGTGAAGGCTTTCCTGGACTGGACCCCTCTCTCGCTCCACAGGCTCTCGGCACAACGGATCCCCTCAGCTCAGCTCAACACTCTCTGGATTCTCAGGCTACACCCCGAGATATCCGCTTCCACAGACAGGAGATGAGACAGCCATACTCTCAGTCCTGCCTTCTGGGGTAGTTACAAGCTTGGATGTGTCCCCTGATTGGGCTTCCCACACTACCTGTGGGAAGCCTCTCACAGGAGCCAGTGGGAATACTTCTCTCCTCAGCAGACACATCTGAAAGCCCTGACACCCTACTATATAAATCAAGGCCCACTATACATTTACCTAGCACCTACCTGTCGGGTGCTACATATATTTTTTAACAAAGACTCTGGATAATAAAATGGCGGTCACTGAAATATTTTTTGTCATGCGGATCTTTCGAACGCAATTTTTGTTTTAAAAAATACACTTCACTGAATTAAAACAAAAAACTAAACAGTAAAGTTAGTCCAATTTATATTGTGAAAGATGATGTCATGCTGAGTAAATAGATACCTAACATGTTATGGTTTAAAATTGCGCACACTTGTGGAATGGGGACAAACTACGATACTTACAAAATCTCTTTAGGCGATGCTTTAAAAATTTTTAACGATTACCAATTCAGAGTTAAAGAGGAGGTCTTTTTCTAGAATTATTGCTCTCGTTCTGACGATCGCAGCAGGGCATGACTAATGTATGTGGTTTTTTTGGTGAGCGAGCCCACAGGGACGGGGGGCACTTTTAAAATGTTTTTTTTTTCCTATTCATTTTATTATATTTTTTATTTTTAACACTGCTCCTTAAATAAAAAAAAATCTGATCACTTTTATTGCTGTCAGAAGGACTGTAAACATCCCTTGTGACAGTAATAGGCAGTGACAGGTACTCTTTATGGAGGGATCTGGGGTCTAAAAGATTCAAGACCCCTCCACTGCACTTCAAAGTATTCAAAACGCTGAAATTTGCATTTTTTGAATACTGTTAGTTTTTTTAAATCTACGCTGTTGGCAGACGAGAAAACCAGAAGTGACATTGTGATGTCGCTTCCGAGTTACTTGATCAGAGACCCAATCGAAGCCGAATGCATCTTTGTTTGGGACTCTAACCAGCTGGCAAATGTGCTGGCTGGTTGCTTGGGTCTCCCCATTGGCCGGGAGACCCAGGCAGAGAGGCGGAAGGTGGCGGGAGAGGGGGGGGGTGACATCGCCTGCGGCTCACTAGGATAACGCCAGAGCGGGGTCTGAGCCACATCAGTTGTTATCAACAGAAAGCTCTAAAAAATGGTACCAGGCATCACCCCAGTAGAACCACTTCTTTAAACCGATGTACAGGTACGTTGGTTTGCGGGAAGTTGTTAAAGTTATGTTGCAGCCTTCCTACAATTTATTTTATATACAAAATGCTCACTCGATTTTATTGACAGCAGTAGAAGCCAATTGCTCCCACTGCTGTCTCTGAGCCCGTGAGGAGAGAGAGAGATCAGCACCCCTGCAGACGGGCACAGTGCTGGATCAAGATAGGACTCAAGTAAGTATACAGGGAGGTGAGGGGGCAATACAACCAGTGGGATGTTATTTACTTTAATGCAGGAAAAAATGTCTAGCCTTTACAACAGTTTCTACTTTAGACATGTCTTCTTTGGCATACAATGCAAGTTCATTTTTGGTGTAAGCAATACACTGTGCAGCAACATAACTATGAAGCAATGATATATACCTTACAGCAAAACTTTACACAGTTTTGATTAGCTTTGGAAAGCCATGTGTTACAAGTCTCACACTATAGTGCAGACAGATCTACCCCAGGCAAGTGGGGTTTGAGCCTTATATCTGTCATCCTCATTAAAATCTCCACAGGTAGCACACAACACTTCACATAGTCCCTGCACCTTTTATTTCGCTCTACACATCTCTGTTACAGCAGAAGATTTATGTTCCAGAGATCGTATTTATTCTTCGGATAGATTCCAGCCACTGGGAGAGTCATGTTTTAAGGGCATGTCATGATCTAATTATGTACAAAGCTTATTATAAATCACAGATGTATAATTGAGACAGATGTTACTATAAGTGGCCAAAGGTACACATCTACAACTCCACTTCATTATCATATTTGCACTCCAGCTGCTTAACACCACCTAAGCCAAACTGGATGAATGTCAGGAATAAAGAGTAATACAGCACATTACAACTGGGATCCTTCCACTGACCTTACATGCTAAACTGCAAAGACATTCTATGTCTGATAATTATTTACCAGCAAGCCCACTTGTTGTTTATTATATTTAATTACACCGCCAACGTTTGGCTCCCAGTACAGTTTCTTTTATTCGTTCAATAGTTTTACTCAAAAATGTATTAACATTTCTAAAAAATCATATTTTACAGGTTACAAAAAAATGACTTCTAATAAAATTGAAGTTTTTATTATGTTCCTAATTAATCTTCCCACAATATATTTACATTTGCAGAAAATGCGCTCATCATATTGATAGTTATTTTTGTACTGTCCCCATGTGAATAAATGTGTAGATTTCTATATTTAATTATAGTATAAAATATCTGGGGTTAAATATAATTTAATTTTTTTTTAATTGAGAGGGGAAGGGTTAGAACTTGTGGGATGTTTTTATTTCTATTTCCACAGTGGGGAAATTTCCCCTAACTTTTTTTTATTGAGGCATCAGGACAAGAAATGAGGGGAAGCGGTGTCACTGGGATTGAATGACATAGACAGTAACAAAAAACCTCTCAAATTCGTACTACTCCACACTATGTCTCTGTTAACCCTGGACAACGTTCCTATCCTTTCTGGTCCCCATGAAACTATAAGGGTAGTTTGCCCAACAGGAAAACAGAAAGCAATAGACAGACAGCAAAAGCAAAAACCTTAGCTGGAAGAGATCAAGAATGCAAACACGTCTCACTTTTTGTGGTGGCAACCACTGGAAAAAGTTAACAATGCTGTATGCCTAAACTGGGAATACATTTCTATACGAACGTTCACAGAAAAATTATTCATTAAAACATCTTTTCTTGTCATCATTTAGTCAACAATATTTATTCAAACTTTCATCAAGACTTAAGATTTGAATTGAATCCTAGTCATAAAAAAAGAAATAAATAGGTTTTATTATAATATTTATTTTTTCCAGAACAAAAACCCTATTCACAAAATTTAATTAATTCAAGAAAAATGTTCCATTCTGCTTCTTCAAATTTCCTCATTACTAAAGAAAAAAACCAACATCAATTTGACTCCCCTTAGCCATTAAAAATTCAACAAAATTCTACTGGTGTATGGCTTGCTTTAGGTGTATGTGGAAGTTGATGGCATTTTATTTAAATATTAGAAAATCAATGTGTTTCGGGGGAACTGCATCTTCTTTATTAGGACTAAAAATCAGGACTAACAGTATAATGATATAAAATATGTAATATGTAGCCGACAGATTAAAATGAAAAACACATAAAGTTTTAATAGATATAGAATATTTGAATAGAATATTTTTTGTTTTCATATTATTTCCATAACATTTAGTTAATCACCTAATTTACCTACACTTAACAGTTATGAAGCTCTTCACTACAGGGAGGTTATAAAATAGTTATATATAATACAGTCATCAAAATATAGAACAGCAAACATGTAACAATATTACTATACATCAAAATTTGTGCTTATTGAAAATGCCCCATAGTTTTTCTCCAAAGCATTAGACCTTATTTTAAAACAATAACCATGAAAATACTAACTGTTTTTCTGTTTTGCTTTATTGCAGTCAATGGTTGCATATTTATTTCATACTTCATTCTTACTTTCTGTTATATTTTATTTTTTTTTTATTTTTTTTATCACTGCATTAGGTTGGATAATCACTTAAAGACAGATGGCATTTTGTCTTCGTTCCAGAACAGAGAAATGATTCTAGTAGATGTGCTGGTTTAATAAAAAAACTGAAAACTGTGGGTTAAGGACAAGGTAAAGACAGAAGCATCTGTCAGTTTCTGCATGCCAGATTTCAGACGCGGACAAACTAATGTTTCTAACAAAAAAAAAAAGTTAAGACTATTACCAATATGTGTCAAAAAGATTGTATGTGATAGCTTCGCCAGAGCAGATGTCCCATAGTTCCTGTCTGAATTTCGCAACTGGTGTGTGAGTTTTTGGATGAGAGACCTGTTTTGCACAGCTTGCAAGAAGTATGTTCATTACAGAATTGTTATTTTCCTGGAAACAATGAGATGGAAAATGTGGAGCTAATTTGATTTTCTGCCTCCCAGGCTGTCACTCTTATTTAGTTATTTTGGAGAAAGATTGCAATCCAGTATGATCCCATTTTATAGTTTGCTATGTTCAAAGTGGCATCCGGGGTGTTTAAATTGCAATTCCTTTTTTGCATATTACACTGTTTTGGATGTGTATGTTTAGGATTCCTACAACCAGATTAAAAACCAAAGTTACCAAAGTGTAAAATTGTGTCAGGATTTATTTAAACTGGCAACACTTTAAAAAATGTTTGGAGAGTTTTTTACATTTACAGAAAGACATCAAAAAATACTTTTAAAGCATATGTAATAGTTCTAATACTTTAGCAGTAAAAAAAAAAAAAAAAAATAGCAGAATATCAAAATTCCTATCAGCATCCTATTATTCAAGATGAGAATTACATGACACATGATATGGTACAAAAAATATCCACGGTGAAATCAGCATTTAAATCATGTGATCCCACTTCAGTAAGAGAGCCAACCAATTAACACTTTTTCATTCTGAAACGGCTAGGTGCCCGGAGCCTGAGAACAAAAGACCTGCCCACCCAGTACACTGGCTGAAAAAGAGAAGAAAGCACAGTTGCATAACGTACAGATAAAGAAATTAGAAAATGGGAGGAGATTAGAACAGGTCTTAATTCTTTGTAATGCATCAGAAACCATGTGGCTGTAGGGCTGACACCATAGAGCTAAATTACTGTTAGGATGGAGTTTGCCTGCTGGTTGCACTGTGGTGTTCTGGGCAGAAAGCTGCAGTTTAGTGTCCACCAGCAGGTGTCTCCCAGCAGTTAACAGGTTCCAGCAATAAGCACCACCTGGCCACACTTGATGGAAGGAGGGGCAGACTGGCAACTTTCGGCCCAGGGGGCAAGTACTGTACAAACCAGAGGCCCATGGTGCAGCCACTCGGCCCCCCTCCCATTTTGCCTCTTTCCGTCCTCCTCCTGACCCCCATTCCAGGCTGAAGCTCCGCTCCAGGTACTCTCTACCCACCGGCCAAATCTGGGTTACCGTCCTGGTCAGCAGGGGGCAGTTGGGGGAGGGGGAGCTGGGACAGCTCGGTCGTGGCTGCCTGAGGAGAGTCTCCAGTGGGGCATGGAACCGGCCTCTGCTCAGACACAGCTTACACCATCCATGCTGGCGGGAGGGGTGCACTCTGTCCTTGTCTTCATTCACCACTCAGTAGGTCACCAGTGGGGACTTTTTACTTCTCTTCACCAGGAGTCCTTTAGGCATGTCTGTGGCAGAAGCAGTGCAGCCCTTTTTGCAGGGCATCAGAGCGGTCCAGGAGGAATTGCCCCTCTGCCCCCAGGCCCAGTTCTCGCATGACTGGAAGGGTACTTAAGTCCTACTTCTGCTATGGCTCCTTGTCTCAGTGTTTTGGCTACTTCTGCCTTGTTCCCTGTTTGCTGTGTTGCTGCCAGACTCTGTTTCCATTTACCCCTGATTTTGCCCTGAATCCAGTACCCTGTTGCCTTGTTCCTTTCCCAGTCTTGTTTCCCTTCTTCCCATCTGCTCCCCCAGTTAGCTCCCTGCCCTGTACATTTCCTGTGTATATGTTTGTATATTTAATTAGTTGTTAGGTTTTTGCATTTTGGTTGTTCAGTTATTATTTTCATGCATTCTCTTGTTTATTGCTGTTGGTGTGTGGTTGTTGTTCACTGTAAATAAATATCACTTTAAAGATATAAACATACATGGTCTGGTCCCAGTTTCTGTGTGTAGCTACGTGTATCTGGTCTCTCAGCTGCCAAATCCTGATGTAACACTGAGGCAAGGAGCCATAGCAGAAGTGGAACTTAAGTACCCTCCTAGCAGATGTGGCCAGGTGGAGCGGATTGTTGGAACCTGCTAAATGCTGGGAGACACCTGCTGGTGGACACTAAGACTGCAGCTTTCTGCCCAGAGCACCACAGTGGCACCAGCAGGCGAACTGTCAAAGAAGAAGGTAGGAGCACCCAATGAATGTGGAAAAACAATTATTTTCTGTACTGTGTGTTCAAAGGGATAAAACATGGGATAATATGCACATATTCCTCAAATTTACTAAATATTTTTTTTTTTGTCTTTTGCTTTAAAGCATAACTCTAGCCTTTTTTTTTTTTTTTTTTTTTGCTAACTTTGCATAGTATAGAGATAAAACAAGAACCCTTTGTCATGTTTTATGGCTGGCTGGGGTGGTGTTTGGGAGCATTCCCTGGTTTCTTCTCTGAGTGACAATATTTAAAATTTCGAGGAAAGCCTCCAACACAGATTCAGACAGGCAGCACTGAAAAGCTTACAATATTTCTAGCCTTCCCCTGCTCCACTAAAAAAAGGGTATTTTATTGCTGTCTATGTCCATCTTTTTCTTCTCACTTCTTGTTGTAATGACAGGTTCCATCTCTTCCTTACTCCAAACTGAAAAAACAAACAAAAAACTGTCTGGAAATATACTTTAGCAGAAATACAAGTGATATGTCCTAGAAGATCTCTACAAAATGTGTTGGACAACAATGATTGGCAGAACCAATCAGCATTGATTATTTGTATTAGAACCATGGTTTTTATGGACTTTCACAGATTATAAATATTCCTTGCAGTTGTAATAAATACATTATATGTGTTATATATATTATTTTATAAATATACATTATATGCATTGTTAAACTGTCATAATTCATTTAATGTAAATGTTATTGGAATCAATGACAGTAATAACAACCCATGATCAAACATACACAAAACCCTCCATCACTTCCTTAAACCAGTTTAGGATGCCTATAATTTGAGTGAAAAACACTAGGCTAACCACAATTAAATGGAACTTTGGGGAATTCTGTACATGGGTTTTTCATGGTTAAAATGGGTTATGCTTACTGAGCAAAAAAATCTGTAAAATTTAAAAATGTGAGGAGCGAAAAAGCCACAGTAAAGTGGGAAGTGAAGACCGCATAGCAAAATGTATAAAATTGATATTGTGAAAAAATGTGACTCTGGGCATCTCCGTGATATTATACATATATTATATAATTAAAATGCAGGCAAGCCTGGTATTTAAAAAGAGTGGATAGTGGTTTTGTACACATTTTTATCTACATATAACATATTTCTACATATTAATGCAATCTCCTACCCAGCCAGTAGATAAAGCTCTGATCTCTTTTTCACATGATTAAGATGATTACTTTTCAGCTGTGATGAAAGAAAGCCACTTGCTTACAGAAATTGAATGAGTCATAAGAGCAGTGACACACTCCCCTAGTCAGAAGAACAGGAATGTTAGACCATTCTTCCAGAAGCGCACTTGTGAGGCCAGGCACTGATGTTGGACAAGAAGGCATGGCTTGCAGTCTCTGCTCTAATTCATCCCAAAGGTCAGGACTCTGTGCAGGCCAGTCAAGTTCCTCCACTCCAAACTCGCTCATCCATGTCTTTATTGACCTTGCTTTGCGCACTGGTACTCAGTCATGTTGGAACAAAAAGGGGCCACCTCCAAACTGTTCCCACAAAGTTGGGAGCATGAAATTGTCCAAAATGTCTTGGTATTCGGATGCCTTAGCAGTTCCCTTCACTGGAACTACAGGGCCAAGCCCAATCCCTGAAAAACAACCCCACACCATAACCACCCCTCGACCAAATGATTTGGACCAGTGCACAAAGCAAGGTCTATAAAGACATGGATGAGCGAGTTTGGGGTGGAGGAACTTGACTGACTTGCACAGAGTCCTGACCTCACCCCTATAGATCCCTTTGGGATGAATTAGGGTGGAGACTGCGATCCAGGCCTTCTCGTTCAACATTACTGCCTGACCTCACAAATTCGCTTCTGGAAGAACAGTCAAACATTCCCATAGACACACTCCTAAACCTCCGGGCGCCAGCTCATTTAAATGCGTGCTCACACCGCTATACCACGCCTCTGAAGATGTCATAGATGTTTGACGATACACGTAAGGCAGACGTATCGGAGCTGAGCACGCTACACACCGCGGTTTTATCCATGCTGTTATATAATGTCTACTATGTAAGTGCATTACGTTTTAATAAATTTATGTGCCTTGATGTACTTCACGGTTGGTTGCCCCTCTGTCTTTTCTCTGAGCCTGCCTGTGACACTTCTGTGGGGTCCTGTGAAGGCATTGTACATTGTGAATTGTGAAGTTCTCTCTCCCTGCTGAGGAATGAGAGTAATGTGACTAGGAACCATCATTTACACCGAGCGCTGTTTGCTCTTATGCCTGTTTGACCACTCTGTGACAGGAGGGTCAAAAGTTCCGGTACGAGTACGGCTACGGGTGTCAGCACAGGGTGTAACTCATCTCTCACACTACTCACTGGTGATTGGCTGATTGGATCGGGTCCTTTCTTTCTACCTGCAGTTCTACTCCATTAGACTGTTCATGGACTGTATTACTGTGATAGATTGTTTAATATATGTCTGGCGCAGCTCCTAATATACATCTAAAACCTTATGGACAGCCTTCCCAAGAGTTGAAGCTGTTATAGCTGCAAAGGGTGGGCCAACTCAATATTGAACCCTACGGACTAAGACTGATATGCCATTAAAGTTCATGTGCCTGTAAAGGTAAGTGTCACAATACGTTTGTCAATATAGTGTAGATTTAAATGTACACTCTAGTCACAGATAAAATTGAAACCTTGAGATTAATAGATGGCACATAGTCTACCTGCAGAGTGGGTGTTTTTCATCCAGACATTACTGTACTGCTCAGGTCCATCTCATTCTCCTTTGTCTGTAATCTGATGATCCTAGAACACATTTACACGTGATGGTGTAAGACCCATCTTGCTGCCTCACGGACATCAGTCATTATTAAATCTGCCTTGGATGTTTGAATGTGACAGATATAGGAGGTTACACAAACTCCCCAAGGTACACTCCTGTTGACCTTCTACTAAGGTATGTGTACTTATCCTTTTAGAATGGTTGCTGTGTTTCCAACATAGCATTAGTATCTCAGTGAAGGCTTTCACCTGCTGCCTGTAATTTATTTTTTTTAAAAGTTTCCAAACATGCAGGCACTAGGGTTGAGCGGACACCTAGATGTCCGTGTTCGACGGGTTCGGCCGAACTTTAAAAAAAAGTCCGGGTCCGTGTCCCGGACTTTTACCGAACTTTTCCCGGACACCGAACCCCATTGAAGTCAATGGGGACCCGAACTTTAAGGCACTAAAATGGCTCTAAAACACCAAAGGAAAGGGCTAGAGTGCTGCAAATGGCAGCAAAACGTAATTAAGAGCATGGCAAGTGCTCTGCAAACAAATGTGGATAGGGAAATAACTTAAAACAACAAAAAAAAACAGAAAAATAAAACAATGTTCTTCTTCATCTCTGAAGGACGAGGCCCATATGGAGTAGGAGGGAGGTTGAGGTGGTGGTGGATGTGGCGGTGACATAGGCGTGCGCACAGGGTGTGCTGGGTGTGCCTGGGCACACCCTAATCACCTAGGGCACATAGCATTGCCAGTGAGGAGATGGGAAAGATCTCCCTGGGACCTGCTCTGCTCTATTTCTCCTTGCCTACAGGTACATGGCCCCGATACATTACTCTCCCTGCTGGCAAACACATGCATGTGTATTTCAACTTTGGGGTGCACACCTTAATGCAATAGGCTGCGCACACCTATGGGCGGTGTAGGTGGAAGCGGCGGTGGAGGAGGACCAGGGCCGGATTAACAGCATCATGGGCTTGGTGCTGAGGATTTTGAAGGGCCTTAAGGGCCGTGCCTTGCCTTGCCATGCACCCAGAGGAGGAAGGGTGCAGCCATGCATGCCTAATTCAACATGGGATGCTGTCTCTGAAGCCCATAAACACATCCATGCATCGCCAACTGTCCCTCCTTGTCCGGCCTTCACGCTGTGTGGGGAGGTTCTGAGGGTGCTGCCTGGGGAAGCGAGCATAGAAGCCAGACTTCTGTGTTTACAAGTGACAGAAGAGCGGTAACAGTGAATATGGCCAACCCGGGGCCTATATAAAAGGTAGGGGCCTGGAGCTGCAGCTCCAATAGCCCCTACATTAATCTGGCCCTGAGGAGGAGGACGAGGTAGCCAACACTGCTTCTTTTCAAAAATTTTAAATGAGGGTACACCCCAAAAGAGTGAGAAAGAGCAAAAATGGAACAATGGGTGGGTAAGGTCGGTATCCATTGCTATTCTGCATAAGGTACGGAAAAGTCCCGTGGGATCCATGCCTGGTTCATTTTAATGAACGTGAGCTTGTCCACATTGTCTCTGGACAGGCGGCTGCGCTTGTCTGTTATAACGCCCCCAGCCGTGCTAAATACCCGTTCAGATAATACACTGGCTGCAGGGCACGCCAGCACCTCCAAGGCGTAAAGGGCAAGCTCAGGCCATGTGCCCAATTTGGAGACCCAGAAGTTGAAGGGGGCAGACCCGTCATTCACTACATGTAGGCGTGTGCACACATACTGCTCCACCATGTTGGTAAAATGCTGCCTCCTGCTAAGACGTTCCATCTGAGCTGCTGGTGCTGCTGTTTGTTGTGGCGTGCTGACAAAGCTTTTCCACATTTCGGCCATGCTAACCCTGCCTTCTGAGGTGCTGGCGGTGCCCTGGTTGCGTTGGCGACCTCCTCCTCCTCCTCCTCTGCCTTGTGCTTCCACTGTGGCCCCGCTGTCAGATGGGAATGCCAGCAGCATGGCGTCTACCAGCGTGCGCTTGTACTCGCGCATCTTGCGATCGCGCTCCAGTGAGTGAATTAAGGATGGTACGTTGTCCTTGTAACGGGGATCCAGCAGCGTGGCCACCCAGTAATCAGCACAAGTTAGAATGTGGGCAACTCGGCGGTCGTTGTGGAGACACTGCAGCATGTAATCGCTCATGTGTGCCAGGCTGCCCAGAGGCAACGAAAGGCTGTCCTCTGTGGGAGGTGTATCGTCCGTGTCCTCTGTATCCCCCCAGCCACGCACCAGTGATGGCCATGAGCTGGCCTGGGTGCCACCCTGCTGTGAACATGGTTCCATCTCCTCCTCCAGCTCCTCCTCCTCCTCATCCTCCTCATCCTCCAGAACTGTGCCCCTGCTGGACAATTGCGTCCCTGGCGTTTGCGTGTGCAGGAACCCACCCTCGGAGCCCCTTGCGAATGACTGCCCTGAAAGCCTTGGAAATGTTACCTCTTCATCCTCCTCCTCCTCCTCATCCTGTGCCACATCCTCTTCCATCATCGCCCGAATTGTTTTTTCAAGGAGGCATAGAAGTGGGATAGTTAAGCTGAGAACGGCGTCATTGCCACTGGCCATGTTGGTGGAGTACTCAAAACAGCGCAACAAGGCACACAGGTCTCGCATGGAGGCCCAGTTAAATTAAATAGCGGAATAGAAAATATGATCCAAAAAAAGTGTATGTATATCACACGTACACAACCACACTGGGCCCCAATTACTATTGTTTGTACCCCTAAAAGGCTAGATGAGGAGTAGGGGGAGTATGGAACAGGCAGCACCCTCAAACCTTCAGAAGTATGAGATGAACCCCAACAACTTGGAAAGGTGGATCTCTCTCACACGTACCAACACAGACTATCCCCCAATTTAACTGATCCCCAAAGGTTTTTGATTAAATAGCGGAATAGAAAATATGATCCAAAAAAAGTGTATGTATATCACACGTACACAACCACACTAGGCCCCAATTACTATTGTTTGTACCCCTAAAAGGCTAGGAGTAGGGGGAGTATGGAACAGGCAGCACCCTCAAACCTTCAGAAGTATGAGATGAACCCCAACAACTTGGAAAGGTGGATCTCTCTCACACGTACCAACACAGACTATCCCCCAATTTAACTGATCCCCAAAGGTTTTTGATTAAATAGCGGAATAGAAAATATGATCCAAAAAAAGTGTATGTATATCACACGTACACAACCACACTAGGCCCCAATTACTATTGTTTGTACCCCTAAAAGGCTAGATGAGGAGTAGGGGGGGTATGGAACAGGCAGCACCCTCAAATCTTCAGAAGTATGAGATGAACCCCAAAAACTTGGAAAGGTGGATCTCTCTCACACGTACCAACACAGACTATCCCCCAATTTAACTGATCCCCAAAGGTTTTTGATTAAATAGCGGAATAGAAAATATGATCCAAAAAAAGTGTATGTATATCACACGTACACAACCACACTAGGCCCCAATTACTATTGTTTGTACCCCTAAAAGGCTAGGAGTAGGGGGAGTATGGAACAGGCAGCACCCTCAAACCTTCAGAAGTATGAGATGAACCCCAACAACTTGGAAAGGTGGATCTCTCTCACACGTACCAACACAGACTATCCCCCAATTTAACTGATCCCCAAAGGTTTTTGATTAAATAGCGGAATAGAAAATATGATCCAAAAAAAGTGTATGTATATCACACGTACACAACCACACTAGGCCCCAATTACTATTGTTTGTACCCCTAAAAGGCTAGATGAGGAGTAGGGGGAGTATGGAACAGGCAGCACCCTCAAATCTTCAGAAGTATGAGATTGTGTTCACTGTACCCCACAAAGATTGAGTTCACTGCACCCCACAATGATTGTGTTCACTGCACCCCACAAAGATTGTGTTCACTGCACCTCACAAAGATTGTGTTCACTGTACCCCCCAAAGATTGTGTTCACTGCACCCCACAAAGATTCTGTTCACTGTACCCCACAAAGATTGTGTTCACTGCACCCCAAAAAGATTGTGTTCACTGTACCCCCCCAAAGATTGTGTTCACTGCACCCCACAAAGATTCTGTTCACTGCACCCCACAAAGGATTTTGTTCACTGCACCCCAAAAAGATTGTGTTCACTGCACCCCAAAAAGGATTTTGATCACTGCACCCCAAAAAGGATGTTGTTCACTGCACCCCAAAAATGATTTTGTTCACTCCACCCCAAAAAGATTGTGTTCACTGCACCCCACAAAGATTGTGTTCACTGCACCCCAAAAAGATTGTGTTCACTGTACCCCCCAAAGATTGTGTTCACTGCACCCCACAAAGATTCTGTTCACTGTACCCCACAAAGATTGTGTTCACTGCACCCCAAAAAGATTGTGTTCACTGCACCCCAAAAAGGATGTTGTTCACTGCACCCCAAAAAGGATGTTGTTCACTCCACCCCAAAAAGATTGTGTTCACTGCACCCCACAAAGATTGTGTTCACTGCACCCCAAAAAGATTGTGTTCACTGCACCCCAAAAATGATTTTGTTCACTGCACCCCAAAAAGGATTTTGTTCACTGCACCCCAAAAAGGATGTTGTTCACTCCACCCCAAAAAGATTGTGTTCACTGCACCCCAAAAAGATTGTGTTCACTGCACCCCACAAAGGATTTTGTTCACTGCACCCCAAAAAGATTGTGTTCACTGCACCCCAAAAAGGATGTTGTTCACTGCACCCCAAAAAGGATTTTGTTCACTGCACCCCAAAAAGATTGTGTTCACTGCACCCCACAAAGGATTTTGTTCACTGCACCCCACAAAGATTGTGTTCACTGCACACCAAAAAGGATTGTGTTCACTGCACCCCAAAAAGATTTTGTTCACTGCACCCCAAAAAGATTGTGTTCACTGCAGCCCAAAAAGATTGTGTTCACTGCAGCCCAAAAAGATTGTGTTCACTGCAGCCCAAAAAGATTGTGTTCACTGCAGCTCACACACAGAAAAATGGATGTGGATCACTGACACCTGCCTATCTCCAATCCCACACCACACAGCAATATCGATTGTAGTTTGTAGAACACAGTTTCCCTAAAATTCAGCAGACTCTGTCCCTAACAGGATTGAGAAGAGATCGTAGATCAGGATTGAGTGCAGATTCACCCCACCCCCCACACAGCAATATCGATTGTAGTTTGTAGAAGACACTGACCCTATAATTCAGCAGACTCTATCCCTAAAATGCCTACAACGCGCCCTGCCTAAACACTCCGACCTGTCCCTCAATTCTATCTGGACACAAATGGTTTTTTCCTGCCTATCTTTCCCTAATCAGCAGCCAGCACATTGATGTGTGCTCTGTCCCTTAGCTAAGCAGCAGAATGACGCTGCTGCGGCGGCTGCCTCGAACTTATAAAGACTTGGTCACATGCTTCAGACGGCCAATCACAGCTACTAAGACATTTGCAGGCATGGCTGGGATGGCTTAAGGCACACCAGTTAAACGATTGTTGATTGGCTGTTGAAAGCCCGCCATGAAAAGAGCGCCAAAGCATGCAAAACCCGGAAATAAAACGACCGAACACGGATTTTTACCCGAACATACAGTAAAGTGTCCGTGTCCGTGTTCGGGTAAAAAAAATCCAATTATTCGGTACGAACACGAATAATACAGTCCGTGTTCGCTCAACACTAGCAGGCACTAATCTTGGCCTGCTGCCATGTTAATATCTCCCCTCAGCTTGGCTAATAAAGCAGATTAGGGTATCAATACACACCCAATACACATTATAAAAGGGTTCCCTTATGTTTGTATATATGCCCATGCAGCAGGGACTAGAGATGAAGGAAAGGGCAGATGCTTGTACCACCTCCTATATCAGCAGGGCACAGAAGTTATTGAAACAGATTTGTAACCTGTCCAATCAATCATTGCCTCTAGGAATAGTTGGTTCTTAGGCATTAACTGCACCGACAGAGACAACATTTTTGTCATATGTAATGATTGTCATCTACTTTAACGGGATGGTTCATATATACATGCAGGCATAATGTAGACTGATCAACTTTAAATAATTATTACATAAAATGTATTTTCCTTTTTAAAATCCTAATTATGACAATACATATGATAACAAAAAGCTAAATACCACTCATGGGAAGAGCTTGTTCTGTCATTTGAGAAAGCATTCTAAATTATTTCCCTGGATTATAAAATGCAAGACAGGAAATGCTGCAACATTTGGCCAAGAAGAAATTGCAGTCTCATCACAATAAAGATCAACAGATAATAAGGGAACTTATCTTAGTCAGCAGACAACAGCCACTGTAGCTGATTATCAAATAGGATTAATCTCTGCTTTAAAGGAGCAGTTCAACTGCACTTAGACACATTCCTATTTGGCCCATTTAAATGCAATTATTCCCAGTTAAGTGGAAATTCAGAGCAGTTAATTCAACTAACGTCTGAATATTAGCATGTGCAATGCTTTATAATTATTATGTTGCATTATGGAAATGGAAAGGTTCATTCAACACAACCTTTTCATCTGTTATTTAATGAAACCGGGAAGAGGTATACATTTGTACTTTATGGTAATAACTAGACTTTTAATGTCATTATCATGCAAAGCAGATCAAACCAATTTACTGATCGGTTGCTTCAGTTCAAATTTTAAAGGGAGCCGTAGGCATCAGATCAATGTTTTCTGAATCCTGTCCTCACATAGTGCTAATAGCATACATTTTGCATGGATAAACTAAGTAGCAAAGAAAGGATCCCAATTAAAGGAAAACATGGCTTGTCAACGTGACAGAACATGTGGTACCAATCCTCTAATCAAATATCCTCAGGATGCTCTGACAATTAATGGTTACCTTTGAGAATTCTTTACCTTGTGCATGGTGCATAACATATTTTTATGGAACTAACCACGTTTGTACCACAGTGATTATAGTTATTTATTATTTCTTCAGTAATATGCTGGAGTACTTTTGTGTGATTTTGCTATACACAGCATCCTTGATAAGTTCAAAATACTTCTAGGTTTCCAATACACAATTACCTTTTTTATCTGAAGAATCTGCTGCATTTGGTGTAAAGTTGCAAACAAGATGGCTGTTTAGGGTCAAAATAGCTTCATTATAAGAATTTTAATCTGTGCCTGTTTTTTTTCTTTACATGTAAACCTGCCATATTGCAAAATAATTCTGATGACTTACTAAAACTTATGATTTATGTTTGGAGAACCTGGGGCAAAGAAGTTCCTGAAATTCGGCATCTGGATACTATTTCTGAATGGAACATCAAGTTGCAAGAAATAAACTGTGATAACTCCTTGATAACCATGACCACAAAACTGTTATCTCAATGCTTGCTGTAATCATAATATTCTTTGATTGGTCAATTTTATATTTTATCACAACCTACATAGTTACATACATAGTAGGTGAGGTTGAATAAAGACAATAGTCCATCCAGTTAAACCTGTGTAAGTGTGTGTGGCCGTAATCACCTCCCATACCCCTGAATGTTTTGATCCTTGAGGTGTACATCCAAGAGTCTTTCAAAAGTAGCCATACTTCCCACAGTAACTACCATTTGTGATAGAGAATTCCACAGTCTAGTAGCCGTTACTGTAAAGAACCCACTGCGTAGCATGAGGTTAAAACGCTTCTCCTGCCTCGTGCCCTCATGCATTCCTTGTGACTGAATAGTTTTTTTCTATGTTGATGTCACCGTTGAGGTATCTAAAAATTGGTATCATGTCCCCTCTCAGGCATCCCCTCTCCAGGGAGAATAAATCAAACTCTTGTAAGCCCTCTTCATAATTAAGGTCCTCCAAACCCCTAATCAGTTTAGTTGCCCTTCTCTGGACTCTTTCCAGCTCCAACACATCCCTCCTGAGGACTGGCGACGAGAACTGGACAGAATACTCCAGATGCGGTCAGACCAGTGTTTTATAAAGTGGCAGGATTATAGTGGTAGGATAGTCTACCTTCTACTAAGACCCCCAGATCTTTCTCTATTTTTGGTTCCCCCCAGATGTTTCCCCCCTAAAGTGTATTGTGCTTTTATGTTTTTTGTCCCCAAATGCAATACCTTACACTTCTCCACATTAAACCTCATTTGCCATGTAGTTGCCCACTCTGCAATTTTGTACATGACATACGTCAATTTGTATACTTAATCTGAGAGTGTGCTGAATTAAACAGAATGGATTATTCATAATATTTGAGTTTGTCTGGTCTCTATGTTGAACAGTGAGGGAAAAAATTATTTGATTTCCTGCTGATTTTGTACATTTGCCCACTGACAAAGAAATGATCAGTCTATAATTTTAATGGTAGGTTTATTTTAACAGTGAGAGACAGAATAACAACAAAAATATCCAGAAAAATGCATTTAAAAAAAGTTCTAAATTGATTTGCATTTTAATGAGTGAAATAAATATTTGATCCCTTATCAATCAGCACGATTTATGGATCCCAGGTGTCTTCTATATAGATAACAAGCTTAGATTAGGAGCACTCTCTTAAAGTGAGTGCTCCTACTCTCAGCTTGTTACCTGTATAAAAGACAACTGTCCACAGAAGCAATCAATCAATAAATCAGATTCCAATCTCTCCATGACCAAGACCCAAGAGCTGTCCAAGGATGTCAGGGACAAGATTGTAGACCTACACAAGGCTGGAATGGGCTACAAGACCATCTCCAAGCAGCTTGGTGAGAGGGTGAAAACAGTTGATACGACTATTGGCAAATGGAAGAAACACTAAATAACTGTCAATCCCCCTCGGTCTGGGGCTCTATGCAAGATCTCACCTCATGGAGTTTCAATGATCATGAGAAGGGTGAGGAATCAGCCCAGAACTACATGGGAGAATCTTGTCAATGATCTCAAGGCAGCTGGGACCATAGTCACCAAGAAAACAATTGTTAACACACTACCCCATGAAGGAATGAATTCCTGAAGCGCCCACAAGGTCCCCCTGCTCAAGAAAGCACATGTACAGGCCCCTCTGAAGTTTGCTAATGAACATCTGAATGATTCAGAGGAGAACTGGATGAAAGTGTTGTGGTCAGATGAGTCCAAAATCTAGCTCTTTCGCATCAACTCAGCTTGCTGTGTTGGGAGGAGGAGGAATACTGCCTATGACCCCAAGAACGCTATCCCCATCATAAAACATGGAGGTGGAAACATTATACTTTGGGGGTGTTTTTCTGCTAAGGGGACAGGACAACTTCACCGCATAAAAGGAATGATGGATGGGGCCATGTACTGTCACATCTTGGGTGAGAACCCCATTAACTCCGCCAGGGCATTGGAAATGGGCCATGGATGGGTATTCCAGCATGACAATGTCCCAAAACACACAGCCAAGGCAACAATGGAGGGGCTCAAAAAGAATCCCATCCTGGAGTGGCCTAGCCAGTCTCCAGACCTTATTCTTATAGAAAATATGTGGAGGGAGCTGAAGGTTCGAGTTACCAAACGTCAGCCTCAAAACCTTAATGACTTAGAGAGGATCTACAAAGAAGAGTGGGACAGAATCCCTTTTGAGATGTGTGCAATTCTGGTGGCCAACTACAAGAAACATCTGACCTCTGTGATTGCCAGAGGAAGAAAGCAGCGCCATCTAAGTGTAGCATGGAAAGTTTGGATGAAGGTTTGGATGCTCCAAATGCGTGCTCCTCCTGCTGACCCTGATTCCGGAAGTTACATCATTCGTGCTCTCGAGTTCTCTCGAGCACCGCTGAATATTGCAGAGACGCTGACAGCCACCAGCACTACGGACCTGCGGCCACTTCACCATTCAGACGTCACAGTCTTTTGGAGGCAGAGTAGATGATCTTTCTCACATATCTCACTGATTTTAACTGATCCTTGTGAGTGTAAACCTTTGTAACCTCTTAATAAACTGTCCATGCTACACTTAGATGGGGCTGCTTTCTTCCTCTTCTTCTGTTCCAGAGCTTCTGCATGCTGCAGCTAGCAGCCACTAAGAACAACTACTTCTGACTTAGAATGGACTTAACCCTGTTTTTCAGTCCCTGGAATATACTGCAGTGGACTGTAACAGTTCCAGCTTAGTCCATACTAGAAGAGCGCCATATTATAGTGTTTGTTTCTCTTTAATTGCCAACAACAGTTTTGCCACCAAGTACTAAGTAATGTTTTGCGAAGGGGTAAAATACTTATTTCACTCATTAAAATGCAAATCACTTTATAACTTATTTGAAATGCGTTTTTTCTGGATATTTGTGTTGTTATTCTGTCTCTCACTGTTAAAATAAACCTACCATTAACATTATAGAATGATCATTTTTTTTTTTTCAGTGGGAAAACTAACAAAATCAGCAGGGGATCAAATACTTTTTTCTCTCACTGTAGCTACATATTATCTCCTAAATTGGGTATCACTAACTAACAGAGGTCAGGTATCAGTGCCTCAAATTTCCACAACAGGTTCATATTGGCTAGAACCCATACCAAGTCATTTAGTGGAAAACCGAGACACTGGGGAAGATTTGTAACTGATAACATAATGTTTTCTGAAGTATACAGATTAACACAGAGTCAGTGTGCAAAGCTCTGCCAGGTACAAATACACCTCTGGAATTTTCCAGCAAGGATCTGTCAATAGGCAGAATAATACAGCACAACACAATAAATGTCCACTATGTTGGAGGTAAGTGGGGGTGAATCACCAATAAATTACCACACCACATCCCAATTTCTTAAGACATACTTAAAGAGGGGTTATTGGGATTTATTCAGGTGCTTTGCATCAAACGACACTAATCTTAATAAAAGTTCATAATTTATTTGAACATCAATAAAAACATGTTTGAACTCCAATAAAAAGCATATGCACTTAAGGTTCATTTCATATAGGTCCTGCTTTACATGGTTACATTCTGGTGGCAAAATCCCAACATGTTTCGCCCACTGGGATTCTTCAGGGGATATTTTGTCCACATAGTTTTCTATCAAACAAACTTACAGTGTAAGTTCATATATCAAAAGAAAAAAAGTTACAAATGACATTATATTCAATGATGTTAGATTCATATGCTTACCCCATACTAGTTAATATGCTACATGGACAGATTGGTTAGACAGCTCGAAGGATTCTACTCCCATCCAGCCAGGTAGGTTGTACCTGGGGGTCCTTGAACCGGGAGGTTCCCGCTTGTGCAGCCTGCAGCCTTGCTGGTGTGCTACAGGCAGTGCCATCTTAAGAGCCTTATAGGCCCCTGGGCAAAGCAGTGCACTGGGGCCCCCTGGCTACACAATCACGCACGAGAATAAAAATGCTTAAAGTTATCGATAAGGCGTTTTTTATTTTTATTGGTACCTCAAACAAAATCAGTGTTTAAACATTATCACAACGTTTGTACAACATAACATGAGCGTGAAACACAAGGAATTAAAAAACAAGAAATTACAGTACGAAAACACAATGGATTATTGATGAAATTTGCGATATTTCTTTGTAGAGAATTGTTTAATAATTGGATTAAAGTCAATGGTCTTCAGGATATCATTTTCCATACACATGAGTGACAGCCAGTTCAAACGTTGCTGCCCCATTGTGCTGCGAAGCTCATTTTTAATCAGTTTCAATCTTGAGAACGAACGCTCTCCTGCACAGTTGGTCACCATCATGCACATGAACACTCTGAGTGCAATTTCTACATTCGGAAACACAGATTTTAAGTTGTCTGAAATTATTTTTCTGTACAATGCAGGGAGAGTCTCAAAATTTTGATCCAGAACCATGTAGTGCTTGAGATGCTCACATTCATTAAGTAGGTCACCATAATCAAGATCTTCGTAATAAACATTAGCCAGATATTGACACTTTTTGTTTAGCTCATCAGAACTAATAATTTTCAATTCAGTGAAGAAGGAAAACATATTTCCAATCAATGAATACGCTTCTGCACGTTTAGTCAGTGCAGGAATTAGAGAGTCCAGAACAGGAAGGAATGTTTGCATCTTGAACTTTTCACTTTTACTAAGAAGTACCTCTTCTGCTGATCCGTCATATCTAGTGAGGCGTACACTTCGCTTTTGTTCCCGTTTTTCCCTATAATCTGAATCTGGACACCTACTCCTAGCTTTCGATTCATATTCATTAAATCTGTCTCTAGTATCCTGAAGATAAGTTTTTAGAGACTCAAGAAGGTTCATGGCAACAAGTATGTTCACATCCTCTGATTGCAAAACCTTACTTGTTTTGTTGACTCTTTCAAGAACGTCATTCCAAAGAATTGTGAGGAAGATCGTTTCCAGGTTTTCCATTTTGCCACTTAATCCTTCTGCCTCTCGCCTTGTGTTTACGTCCTGTTCAGGGTCAGCTGATACAGAATCTAGTGCATTTTTAATTTTCTCAAAACCCTCATGTAAAGCATGAACAGCATCAAAATGTGCTGACCATCTTGTGTCAGACAGGCGCTTGACCACAATATTTTTCCCAAGAGATGATACCAGAACATTCCATCGATGTGTGGAAGCAGAGAAGAATGAATACAGACGCTGAACAAAGTCAAAGAATTTTACAGTCTGTAGACAACACTCTGCTGCTTTTACTCCCACCAAGTTCAGGCTGTGTCCAGCACATGGGACATACATGGCGAACTTATTCAACTGAAGAATCCGTGCTTGCAATCCAGTATATCGTCCAGACATATTTAAGGCATTGTCATATGACTGACCACGGCAGTTGGATAGTGGAATTTTGTTCTCATTAAGGAATCCCACAACAGTGTCTGCTAGATTTTTTGCTCCATGAGAAAAGATGGGGATGAACTTAAGAAAACGTTCCACGGGCTCACATCCTCGAATGTACCGGACAGTAAATGTCAGTTGATGAGTGTGTGAGATGTCTGGAGTGGAATCCACACTTATCGAATAATACTTAGATTCTTTTATTTCTTCAAGAATAGCAGAAAGAACATGTTGTCCCATTATTTCGTTAAATTCCTCACAAATATTTGCCGATAAATATGATGGGTTCCCCTTTCCTGGATTCCCATACAATTTGAGATGTTCTTCCAAAAAAGGGTCAAATTCACTTAACAGCTCTAGAATACCTAAGTAGTTTCCATTTTTGGCAGACCCAATTATTTGGTTTTCTCCACGAAATGGCAGACCTCTGGAGGCAAGAAAGCGAATTACAGAAACCACTTGTGTCAACACTTTATGCCAATACTCCTGCTCTGAGCGCAGTTGTTGAAGTAATAGTGTATCAACATTTCCAGTTTCTTTATGGCGAATTAAATATGCCGTCATGCACTTGCGATGTTCTTCTCCATTTTCATGTTCACCAATAACATTGCTGTGTTTCCAGTCATTGAATCCTGATGTAACAAAGGGAGAAACTGTCTTGGAAAATAGGCGACATGCAAAGCAGTACAAACGACCTTGAGATGGTGAATAGAGTAGCCATTCACGCTTTACACACTCACCATTCCGCAATTCACGTTTAAACACATTCTTTGACAAATACCTTGTCTGCATATTTTCTCCTCCAGTTCCTTTATACACTCTGCTTGAGTTTAAAAGGTTGCTGTCATGATTCTGGCATGCTGTCGGCCCACTACGAATCCAGTAATCCACTGTACTAGGATTGCTAATATCCCATAGCCCCGGATCAGTGTCTTGGGTCGCAAACTCCGTTAATGATTCAGATATGGGCATTTCTTCTTGTGGATGTTCCCCAGCATCAGGATCAGGTAATGATGCCATTGGTATGTCTTCTGAAATTGGAGTGCATGTAGATGTGGATGCTACATCTGAAGGAGCAGTACTACTGGCTGACTTTACACCTGGATTGAGCCAAGATGTTAATTTTGGGAGTTTGCACATTTTCTCTTTTTCTTCTGCAGCTTTTTTCCTCTTCTGTGCTCCACTCAAAACATTACGTTTCATTTCTGCTCTACAGGTTACTTTCACCAACACGTAAAAAATCAAAGGTTTCTCTTTCCTCACCTTTCTTACACTTCCTCGAACTGGTGGCAACTCTAAGCGTGATATATAAGGGGGACATATAAGATATTACAGTCAAAACTGGGGGGGGGCACTAATAACCTTCACCACTAAATCATACAACTAAAAAAAACTAAATAAATATATATAAATGTATTCTGACAAGGCACCAGCCATATCTATAGTTTACATCTGTTGATCGACTTCAGGACAACTAGTTTGCCTACTATTGATGGATTAAAATTTGTCCATCTTCTGCTGAACTTGCAGAATTTAAATGTGTCTCTGCCTGGCCTTATAAAGAAATGGAAGGAAAGAAAAAAAGAGGGATTTAGTGAGAGGGGAGAGAGAGAGAGAGAGAGAGACAGAGGGGGAGAGAGAGAGAGAGAGGGAGGGGGGGGGGGAGAGGGCGAATATATTTTATAATTGCACACAAAAATATATACATATATATATATATATACATATAATATATAATATATATATATTTATTGTGTGTGTGTGTGTGTGTGTGTGTATGGGTCTAATTATAAAATACAGTTCTAGGCATATGATATATATATATATAATAAATAGTATGTACACAGCACAGCCAGTGATATCCCCCTCCCCATGAATGCAATGTCAGGCTGTGTGCCCGGTACTCACCCCAGGGTGCTGATGAACCCGTTGACGGAGCCCTCCGCATAGAGGGACACATTGTCCCCGATGTATAAGAAGCTGTACATTTTGTCGGGCATCCTCACTGTGTCGGCAGTGGTGCCCCCTACAGCCGGGGCATGGTGCAGCACCCCAGCTTTCCGGACCCCGACAGCCCCAAGTCAGAGAGGGATCGCTGTGTGTCCCCGACCGGTGTCACCGGAGCTCCTTACATGCCAGGAAGATGCAGCCAAGGGTCCCCGGTATATCAGGGATCTCCAGTAGAAGTAAAGGCGGCTCTCCTAGGGAAAGTCTACGGAGTGTCCAGGTGTCTGGTCCCCGAACTCCCCGCTCCCCCCGGACTCCTCCGATCTCCGCTCTCTCCCCTCTTCTTCTTCTTCTCCTCCACTGCCCCAGCTTCCCCGGTCCAGACTGCTCTCTGACTCTGGGCGGAGCAGTGATAGCTCGGCGGCCAATGGGAGGGGCGCCTGGAGGAAGAGGGCGGGGCGGAGAAGAGTCCAGAGGAGGTGAGCGAGGACATGCAATCAACAAGCCAAGAGAGCACAACTACCTGGAGTATATACATTTCAGGGACCAATATATACTACAAGAGAGTACAACTACCTGGAGTATATACCTTACTATATACATATTACAGGGAACACTATATACTACAAGAGAGTACAACTACCTGGAGTATATACCTTACTATATACATATTACAGGGAACACTATATACTACAAGAGAGTACAACTACCTGGAGTATATACCTTACTATATAAATATTACAGGGAACACTATATACTACAAGAGTCTCTTGTAGTATATAGGATTCCCTGTAATATGTATATAGTAAGGTATATACTCCAGGTAGTTGTCTCTTGTAGTATATATTGGTCCCTGTAATATGTATATAGTAAGGTATATACTCCAGGTAGTTGTCTCTTGTAGTATATATTGGTCCCTGTAATATTTATATAGTAAGGTATATACTCCAGGTAGTTGTCTCTTGTAGTATATATTGGTCCCTGTAATATGTATATACTCCAGGTAGTAGTTGTACTCTCTTGTAGTATATAGTGTTCCCTGTAATATGTATATAGACTATATACACATTACAGGGACCAATATATACTACAAGAGAGTACAACTACCTGGAGTATATACCTTACTATATACATATTACAGGGAACACTATATACTACAAGAGAGTACAACTACTACCTGGAGGATAATATATACCTTACTATATACATATTACAGGGACCACTATATACTACAAGACAAGAGACAACTACCTGGAGTATATACCTTACTATATACATATTACAGGGACCAATATATACTACAAGAGTCTCTTGTAGTATATAGTGTTCCATGTAATATGTATATAGTTAGTAAGGTATATAATATACTCCAGGTAGTTGTCTCTTGTCTTGTAGTATATATTGGTCCCTGTAATATGTATATAGTAAGGTATATATTATCCTCCAGGTAAGTAGTTGTAATCTCTTGTAGTATATAGTGTTCCCTGTAATATGTATATAGACTATATACACATTACAGCGAACACTATATACTACAAGAGATTACAACTACTTACCTGGAGGATAATATATACCTTACTATATACATATAGGCCAGGGACCAATATATAGTAGGTAGTATATCCTCCTCCAGCCAGGACAGGTAGTAGTAGTTGTCTGACTGTCTCTTGTGACTTCACATCATGATCATGCCATTGAGAAGGAGATAAAAAAAATTGGCAGGCAGACTTACCCTTACACGGCTGCACATGGCATGGGAGGAGGTGGGAGGAGGCGGAGGCGGAGCCAGTCTTCTTCTAGGGTCGGTCGACTCGACGGACGAAGGCGGAGGAGAGGAGAGTGAGGACTGGAGGAGAGCCGACGAGGAGGAGGATCCTCCTCCGAGTCCTCCGCTGCGTGCGGCGGCGGCGCTGTGCATCCTGGGTCTGCTCTGCTGCTCACGTCACTGGTTGCGGAGGCACCAAGGGGGGGCCCGGCGGACAACGGAAAGGGGGGGGCCCTAGACCACCAGGGAGTGTGGGACATGATCATCACATGCCACCAATCCATCGATCGATGTGGGGCCCCTTGGCAAGTGGGGCCCCCGGGCAACCACTGGGTATGCCCAATGGAAAAGACGGCCCTGGCTACAGGGAAGCTCTGGAGTCTTTGCAGTGATTTTCCAGCCTGATGCATTGCTTTGGCCTTACTAGCCCCACCTGCTGACAGCTGCAAACAATGAACAATTTAACCAGCCCACCAATAGCAGCACTTTGTTACTCAGTACCCATTTGTTTGGATTTTCTCCCTGGGTGTGCAGTATGCTCTGTGACTCTGATTATTGTGCATAAACTTTTGCCTGAATTCTTGACTCCTCTCCAGACTGCCGATTCCATACTTCACCGCCAGCTTTTGTATGATCTCTGCCTGCCTGACCACTCTCTGGATTTCGTTTGTATACTGCTTTGCCTGATCTGTTGCCATCCTGACCTCCCTGACTACATCTTTGCCTGAATCCTCAGCACTCAAGCTCCACTTTGGACTTTACCTCACAGGTACCTAACAGGTTGTGCATGAAAGAAAAGAAAAATTGATAAAGATGCAACCACCTTAGACTGGTTCACATTGCATCCAAAACAAGCAACAAACACACAAACACATATTAAATGCTATGACCAGAACTTACTAAATGTAGAGCAAATAAAGACCACACAAGGTGAACAATCCTAACAAGTAGTGTGGAGTTTGTATGCAGTGGAGATATTGACTGTAGGGAATATATTTAGCAGTGATTTGGGCTGAGAACTGGAGGCGTGCAAGGTAGTGTTTCCAGCGAACGGCTTTCTGTGTAGGGAGGATCCCAGAGAGCTGTCTGGGCTCACAAAAATTTTAATGTAGAGAAACGTAATCATAGATTGGTCACATGACATAGTAAATTTTAAATTGTACGTATTTTGACCAAGGATATTCATAAAATGCGTCAATTCGTCGTGAGTGCCATCTATTGTTATTTAGACACCAAAAAACCTATTAGGGTAAGCAAATTGCCAGCCAAAAACCCACACGTATGGAACATTTTAAGTCTAAAAATCAAAAAACTCAAAAAACTATATAGGAAAAGAGAATGTCAGGGCATTAGATAGGAAGAGCAAGCACAGCTCAAAGAAATACGATAGGGCCCTGGCCTTAAGCACCCAGGCCCTGGAGCCCTTTAGAGAGGACCAACACTTAACCAAGACTTAACGAGGACCAAGACGATAACCTTAAAAAAGATGTAGAAAAGATTCAAAAAAGCCTAAAAATTATGAAACAGAATAAATTTAGACAAAATATCTTAGATGTAGAGAATGAAGACTTTTTTGACCCTACAAAAATCAGGAGTAGGAGCAGATCTAGAGGCCCACACAGGAATAATAGATCCCAAAGCCACTTTATAGGCTCCTCCTCAGAGAGTGAGTCAGACCTGGTAGAGAAGTCGGTTACTTTTTTAGAGAACAGTCCAAGCCCCAAGCCCGGAAACACAATTAGAGACCCAGACCAAACAACAGGAACAAAGCTTGTATCAAAACACAGGAGAACAGCATTGTCTGAGCCCTCCCACCCGGAGAATGCAAACATGGAAGTTACGACGGTGAGGACTTGTGGCTCGCCCCTCCCCAAACACACTCGGCAGAGTACAGGAGGTGAAAGAGAGACATGGCTCTGTAAAAAGACACGCTGAAACTGCAAACCAGGATCTTTATGGACAGCAGGATTTACGTATGATATCTAGAGGATGAGCCTGCACTGCACATGAGGAGGTATACTATTTGCTGGGATCTCTTTCAAGTAGTTACTGGGCTTATAACATTCATTGCATGTGTCCAAAGACTTTTATTTGGCATAATACACTGAAGATTCAACAGTGAGTGTACTGTGAGTGACCCTACATGCCACTACAAGCTAAACCTGCTGTTTTGGGATGCTTCAGGAGCTCCAATCAGGATAGCTCGACTTAAGAGACTCTCGTACTATTCAGTCTATTGAACCATGAGCAACCCATGACTTAGGATGATTTTATATATATATATATATATATATATCCTGGCAGCACAGTTTCCTAAGTTCAGAGACTTTTACCGCAGTTACTGCCTTCCGGATAACCTGGTCTAAGAGATCCTTGTATGGCTCAACTTAAGACTATACCTAGATAACCAGCTTTTTGTTTCCATAGGTGATGATACCCAATAAGCACAGTATAGTTTCTTAAGTGTAGAGTTTGTTTTATGCAGATTCACCTGTGACTTATGTGTTTGATTTTAATTATGTATGTTTTTATACAAGGAGTGTATACTTGTTCCATCTGGAATCAATGATTTTTTCACTTACCAATAAATTTTTTCTACTGCACCAGTATACCCGATGTCCTTACTTGACTTCTTTTGAGGAGAGTTTCTTTTTCTCTCCTACCCCCCCTTTTTTGCAATTAAGTATGCCCATCAACGGTCAGCAGTTGGTTTTTTACCTACTGCAGGGGTGACTAGGGAGCAGTTTTTCTTATTATTTTTTTTAAAGATCTGTTATTAGTGTGAGCACTTTTTGAGTTTTTTCCATTTGAATTAGGTGTTGCCTGATTTAGTAAAGGGGGAGAGGAGATACTTGAAGCATGTTCAGGGTACCATTTTTTCATTTGTTCATCCACCTCAGACATTTTGGTGCTGGCAACAAAGTATGGACATCATTCTAGAGGAGCATGATTGTAAATTGCATTCCCATTTGTTTTTTAAGGTATCATCTATCTTTCTTACATTAGGGAAAATTTGAATTCTGAAACCCCAAGCCCCAAGGTGTTTTTTTATTGTCAATATATTTTTTCAAAATATTTCTTGTACCAGAATATCCTGTTTTTTTTTTTTTTTTTCAAGTACACGTTGAAGTCTAACAAAAGATTTTTCTAAATTGGCCTCTTTAGTCCCTGATGTATTCTCTGACTGTTGGATCTTGGAAATAAAGCCCTCCCAGGCCTCCCTGCAGAATTTAGCCATTTGCAACCAGACAAACAGATACTAGCTAAGACAGTAGAAATACTTTGGGTCTTTATATATATCTCTTGTGGTTATACACAACCCTACCTGGTTGTATGAGAGTAGAAACCTTTGTTCAAACTGTCTAATCAATCTGTCCAAGTAGCATATTAACTAGTATGTGGTAAACATCTGAATATAACTTTATTCAATTTATTGTCTTGTTTCTCTTTTAATATATGAACTTACATTGTCATTTTGTTCGATAGAAGATTATGTGGACAAAATATCCCCTGAAGCAGCCCAGTGGGAGAAACATGTTGGGATTTTGCCACCGGAATGTAATCTTGTAAAGCAGGGCCTATATGAAATTAACCTTACGTGCAAATGCTTTTTATTAGAGTTCAAATGTTTTTATTGATGTTTAAATAAATGATGAACTTTTAATAAATCTAGTGTTGTTTTATGCAAATCACCTAAAAAATCCCAATATCCCCTCTTTAAGTTTGTCCACTATGTTGTGCAGGGCTCAATTCTTTTTTTTTAGAGAATTACTTGTATGTCTGTGTCCAATGTCCTATTTATATGTGCAACTGACTTGTAGCTGCAGGAATGATTTTCCTCCGACCTCAACACTGTCTGTAAGTGCCAACAGAGAAGACTAAGGTTGCCCTGTATGGCCCCATGCACACAGGACGTTTTTGCAGCTGATGTTAGGAGCGTCAGGCGTTTTTTTTTTTTGCAGCTGCAAAACGTCCATCCATGTTATTCTATGTCCTCATGCACACATAGAACTTTTAGGAGCTCCAAGTGGCATAGGCGTTTAATAGCTGCAAAAAAAAAAAACAGGACCAGTGCGTTCTGGAGCTGCAGCGTCAAGCTGTAAAAAAGTCTGATGCTGCCAAAGGCTGAATAACGTTGCTTAAATCCTTTGATAGGTGGGGAAATTAGAGAGTACAGAACTGTGACCTGAGTGACGAGAGACTGAACCACTATCAGGAAACCGTCTTTGCTGTGTTGAGGGTCGGTGTTGTCCCAGGCAACTCAGAAGTGAACATTCATCTGACCTGAGAGACCTCTGCAGCTGTGTCACTGAGATTGGTGAGAGGGTATTACTGCCATTGATATATGGCAGTAATACAGAGACTGAGTACTTAGGGACTGGCCACATTTATAGCAGCCTTACGAACTGCACGCAGACTTTACAGGACTGTACAATACCTGTGCGCACCCCCATAAAGACTGGGCCCCAACATTAGCTTACTAAAGATTATGAAAATGGACTGTCTCCTTAGACAGCTGCTCTATAAGAACTCTACTTTCTCAGATTAAGAGGTACCCCTATAGGAAGGCCTAAGTACTAGCATAACATATCATACAGAGTGCACTCTAAGCAGTACAGTATACTGGTTGCAAGGAGTTTGTTGCAATATTGATTCCAGTTGCAATTACTGTTTATCTATGCCTTTGTTTATTGCTGTTTGCAGCTTATCAGGTATAGATTCTTTCAAGCATATAGAGCTCAATTTTAGACTGGTATAACATAGTAGGTACCTTGTCAAGTGCATTGTGACTAATCTAATTCTCATCCTGCTCATTTATGAATGTGTTGCCTATTTCTATAACGCACAACAATACACCTTATTCTTATTTCAATAATCAGTCTAGTGTCCACTTACTGATACTGTACTGACTTCCATTTTTTTTAATCATATGCATTTTTTTTTTTTTACTTGCAAGTGATTGGGTATTCTTTACAAAGTGCTAATTCATCACATTCACTAAGCTCTGGGGAAAATCCACTTGCAAAATGAACAGCCTATTTAACTTTAGTAAATCAACCTCTTATCTCCAATGCAATTAAGCCTAAAAAAAAAAAAAAAAGCTAGGGTTTGTCTGCCATGTGCAGCTGCTTCTGATTCTGGCTGCTCCAGTTTTATGCCTAATGCACACGATGAGAAAATACCACTTTTAAAGCGATCATCTGAATGTTAGTACACAGCTTTCGAGAGTCGATTATGAAAGTTCATGTAGAGGTATCCGAAGGGACAAACACAAAGGAAGACCAGAAGACCAAGACCACGCATGCTCAGAAAGAATACATTACAATTTAATACAACACATTGCATCACTTCCGAAGTTGTATTCTGTCGTAGGAGAATTTTCGTAACTTTAGTAACCTATTGGCTTTTGATATGAGACTAGCATGCAAAAAAAAAAAAAAAACAGACCCTCATTCGTCTAATATTCTCATCAAGTGTATGATGCTTCAGTTAATTCCCCCCAAAGACTTTCTTCTTTAAACTACTAATCCCTCCACCACCATTTATTGGAGATAAGGGGTTTAAATGTGATAATTAACATAACATATATAGATGAGAGTCGATCCTACCAGGAACTGTTAATGGGTTGATTCAGTTAGTGTCCAGACCCATTCTCCTCAAATGTTGTAGATAACAACATAGTTAATCACAAGGGTTTTCAGGCTTGGTACATAGGCTCATTGAAAAATACAGGTGCTGTGTGGATAGCCTTCTGTATCTGTTTCTGTTGCCCCTCTTAATTTTTGAATGAAATGTGTGTGATGTGTATTTTTAAAATGTAATATACTGCAGCTTGCCAGTCCATCAAATGGGGTGGCTGCATTTGTTTTCTATTTTAGGCTTTATTTACACCTGGATCACTTTTTCCCTTTATTTTCACCTGGTGGTCCTGTCAGAAACACACTTCGTGCTCTCCTTTTAGACAAAGAAAGAGATCAAATACAATAACAAAAACAAATCTCTGCAACAAATTAAGAATAAGTTGTATAGGTAGAATATGATATATTTCATACATTAGGGGGTATTGTTACTAGCAGTTCCTCATTAAACTAATAAGTAAGAACCCTAATTGAACCTTAACTGACCCACAAGGGTATTAGTGTTACCATGCAATTTCGTCACCATTACACTCGTCTCTTAGTCGCATGATTGAGCTTAATTTGTTGTGGGTTGCTTTTAGACTCATAAAATATATATTTCTTGTGTGAATGAGATATTTTAATTTGCAAAGAGATGCAAGTGTGGCACTTCTCTGAAATTTTAATGCTATGTAAATGGCGTATTAATATTAACTAAGCAGAACTTATACAGAGTTCTTAATGTTGCCATCTGCCAGACTGTGCGTCAATGATAAATTATCTGTAATAAATCATAATTATAACAATTTACAAATACTATTTATTTAATAAGGGTGGGAAACACATCAATTAGTATAATATCCACAGTATAACATTTTTACATGACACATAAAATATTTTTTTCCGCTCAAACACTTTATTTCTGTAATAATGAAAAGAGTTTATTACCACCTACCAATGTTTTTTTTTTTAACTGAATAAAAAGGTTTACCCAGCCCCATTAATCCTTTAAATATACACTATATTGTCAAAAGTATTGGGACGCCTGCCTTTACACGCACATGAACCTTAATGGCATCCCAGTCTTAGTCTGTAGGGTTCAATATTGAGTTGGCTCACCCTTTGCATCTATAATAGCTTCAACTCTTCTGGGAAGGCTGTCAACAAGGTTTAGGAGTGTCTATGGGAATGTTTGCCCATTCTTCCTGAAGCGTGTTTGTGAGGCACTGATGTTGACGAGAAGGCCTGGCTCTTAGTCTCCACTCTAATTCATCTCAAAGGTGTACTTTTGGGTTGAGGTCAGGTTGTTCAGGCCAGTCAAGGTCCTCCACCCCACTCGGCCTCGTCCATGTCTTTATGGAACCTTGCTTTGTGCACTGGTGCGCAGTCATATTTGAACAGAAAGGGGTCATCCCCAGACGTATTGCAGAGCATGTGCTCCTTCTTCACGGCCTGAAGGAGGAGCACATGCTCCGCAACACGTTGCCGTTCGTCTGAAGCTCTGGATCCAGGAAGTGATGTCACGGCTCCTCTGCTCTCGGACCAGCAACAGCCACTGCAGCCCACTGACCAGGACAGTCCCCTGTCTTCCACAGGAGACCCGCCGCTCCTCTGCAGCAGCTCCGCCAGGACCCAGAGAGACCCCCTGGATTCCAGAAGCACAGGACCTCCTCCATATATATTTTGATGCCTGTACTCATTTACTCTTGTGAGTAACATTGTTTTTATCCCACATTAAAGATTTTTTAATGCTACACTCAGATCGGTGCTTGTGGATCTCTCCCCTTTTATCTCATGACAGAGTTGCTTCTCTCTTTACCGCCAGCAGCCATCTCAGTGGACCAGAACCTTTATTGGACTTTTTATTAGAACTTTAATACCCCCCAGCCCAGTAAGGACTGCCTGAGCATCACTGGCAATCTGCTTGCGCCATTACCCCCCATTCTTGCGTTTTGGTGGTATTTGATCACCATTGGGCTTTTTATTTTATATATATAAATATATATATATATTTATATTTATACATATATATATATATATATATATATATATATATATATATATATAAAAATGATGGAAATTTTGGAAAAAAAAAACAATATTTTCTACTTTGTCAAAAAAATGTATCAAATAAAAAAAAATAAAAAATAACATTTATTTATATATTTAAGCCAAAATGTATCCTGCTACATGTCTTTGGTAAAAAAAAAAAAAATCCCAATAAGTGGGATTTGGTTTGTGTGAAAGTTATAGCATCTACAAACTATGGTATTTATACTAGAATTTACGCAGCTATAGATGCTATACGGTAATGGTGGTGATCGGCATATTTTAGTGTGACTGTGATAGAGTGGCAGGCAATCTGGCACTAAGAGACACTATCTGGGAGGGTCACTAACTGATACTGAGAAAGTTACATAGTTTCATTGTTATTTTTTGGTTGAAAAAAAAGACAGAAGTCCATCCAATTTAACCAAAACAATATACCGAGCTGACCAGAACCAGTTCTTGAGGGAGTCTATTTCACATTTTCAAAGTTCTTACTGTGAAGAAATCTTTTTGTATTTGGAGATTAAATCTCTTTTCCTTGAATTGTAAAGAGTGCCCCCTTGTCCTCTGTGATGACCTTACAGTAAGTAGCTCTACACCAAGTTTACTATATGGACCACTTATGTATTTATACATGTTGATCCTATCCCCCCTTAATCTCCTCTTCTCAAGAGAGAATACATTAATTTCCTCTATTCTATCCTCATAGCTGAGCTCATCCATGTCTCTTATTAGTTTGGTTACCCTTCTCTGCACTTTCTCCAGTTCCCCAATATCCTTTTTGTGAACTGGTGCCCAAAACTGATAAAAACAAATGATATCTCTCTGGAGTCCATACCTCTCCTTATATAAAAAATGATTTTGTTTGCTTTGGAAACTGCAGCTTTTCATTGGATGCCATTATTAAGCCTATGGTCTACAAGAACACCCAGATCCATCTCCACCATTGATTCCCCCAGTTGTTCTCCACCTAGTATGTATGATGCATGCGTAAAGTGCATAACTTTACATGTATCAACATTAAACCACATTTGCCACACTAATTCATCCAAAATGCAGTGAGCAGTGTGTCATTAAAGGAATCACCAGCTAAAAATGAAGAAAACAGGCCTAAAAAGGGCAAGTCATCACATCAAGGACCAATAAACTGGGCCAATAAACTGCAATATTTTTTTTTTGCATTTTTGGGATTATATACTGTATGCTTTATCCTCTTCAGCCCCAGAATATTTACCCCCCTTCATGACCAGGTCTTTTTTTTTAGCGATACGACGTGTTATTTACCTGAAAATTGCGCGGTTGTGCGACACTGTATCCAAATAAAATGTATGTCCTTTTTTCCCACAAATAGAGCTTTCTTTCTGATCATTAGTGCTAAAAATATGGAATGTCACTGTACTAATGACACTGGCTGGGAAGGGGTTAACATCAGGGGCGATCAAAGGGTTAACTGTGTACCTAGCCTGTGTTTTTGTACAGTGTGGAAAGTGCTTTTACTAGGGGAAGAAATTGATCCTTGTCCCTGCTTTGCAGAAACACAGGGTCCATGCCATTCCTACTGACAGAATGGCAATCTTCCTTGTTTACATAGGCAGACTGCTGTTCTGCCTATGTACTGAATGATTGTTGGGTGCCAGCAGACTGGCTCCCGCTGTGTATGATCACAACGGAAGTGAGCTACTGGCAGTGCGCATTCACGCCCGCTACCCGAACGTGCAGAATCACGTATACTGTATATACGCAATCCTGCACACAGTGACCACCTTGTAGCAATATATCTGCTATAGGCTGGTTGGCAAGTGCTTGAATTGGAAAATGTTAACATATTTTAGTTTGGAGAGCCTGTTTGGTTTTCACTTCTGTCTGTGTCCCCAGTGTGGAGATTTCCTGTCCTGGAGACACTGCAGTAAGTGAAAGAAAATCCCAATTTTTAAGAATTGTCCCCAAGAGAAATGTGCTCATTATCCCTCTATTCCTGTTTCGGTAATAATGAAAAATATTTGATTCTCCATCTTTTCCCTCAAGTGACAACAGCCTTTAGGGCTAAAAGTATAGAAGTACATTTTCTAAATGGCAATACATATAGATGTTCTAACCCTCTATACAAATTTTGATTGCATTAGGTCCATGACCCACGTTACCATGGTACTAGTACTGCTAACAGTATTTAAACAGTCCTGGGAGCCCAGAAAACCAGAGAACTTTGTTATGGAACCACCTCCCATAATAGCCTGCTTTTGAGCACTACCTCCCACCTCCTATCCTCTCTATAGTGATGGGCTGTCTCAATAATCTCTGTTTACATATCTAGTTTAAAAGGCACCTGGAATATTTATAGCACACTACAAATAATAGGTAGGTAACTGGAAATGCCTTCCTAACAATGTAATGGCAGTGTAGAACTTTTATTTAGCCCGTAGATTAGTGAAAACAAGACCTTACTTAACTGACTTAACCAAGACTTTCATTCCATGCTCGAGGTTGCTATCATCCAACTTTTTAGAAATAATATATTTTTGGAACAGGTGCATCAGGCTGCAAAAGCATGAGCTTTCCTAGAACTACCATACCTATGGATGTTTGGTAAGGTAGGTTTTTATCCTTCATTACTGATTAGCAGCCTCAACTGAAGCAGGTAATAAAAGTTTTACCAGTTCCCTTCAATAATAAAGAGTCAATTCATCCATTCATTCTTGTGCTTGGGTAATCTTATCATGCACATTAATCGTAAGAACATGTGGAAAGCAAGATATTAGGAAGTCTTAGCGCGTATGACTGTCTGCAGGCTATGGCTAGTTTATGAATAAAGAAAAGGGGTTAAAACCTCTGATTCATCAAAATAAAATACATAAAACAGAATGTTAATCATATGTAGCTGACTGTAAATGTAAGCATTTGCATCATTCCCATTAGGCAAGCTGGTGATTTTTTGATTACATTGATCATTTTTCTTCTCCTATACCATCATTAGCATCTGATTCAGAAAATGTAGTTTCGTGTAAGAATTGGGTATCACTGAAAATCCACTGAAATAGATTCAATAATTAAAAATTCAATTTGATATTGGGCATGCCTTTTAATCTGGATTGAGCTGCAGGTCACTAATGTGTTTCAGGTTCTACATAGATAAAGGAGTTAACAATGTAATAACAAGAGACAGAGGCATCATCTTGTAACCAAAGAAAAAAAAACAATTCTTTGTGAAAAGCGATCTGAGAGACTATGCTGGAGAAATAATGAATAACAAGATGAATCTTTGAACAAACCAAATCAAAGAAATTCCCGCTGCCCAGATCCCAGAGAGCACCGAATGGAGCTTCCTGCAGGAAACATTAGTCAGAAATTCTGAAAAATCCAAAATATTTTATAATTCATATGGTAGATACATACCGCTGAGTGCGAGGAATTCTTTCTGCATGAAAAGCCAGCAAGTGGCACCTCATTAAACAAGACCTAGACTTAATCTAACTTGGAAGAGATAAAAAAAGAAGACTTCATGTGAAGCTATCCAGCCTGAGGGCTTAATCTCAAAGCTTTAGACTATAATGAATGAATTAAGTAGGGCAAGTGATTAACAACAAAAAAGCTATTAACTTATGATAAAAACAAAATCTAATGTATTTTTATATTTTAGGTCCAATATGAAAGAAAACTATTAAAAAAAAAAAGACAATATCATATTTGCTACCTCAATGGCACTCAAAATCTTTCAAATAAATGATGTAATAAAACCTACAAAACCAGTTAAAATATCACACGCAAATGCCACATTTGAACTAGTATTACTTCAATAAATTATAGGTAAAAAAAATAAAATAAGAACTTTACAGTTGTAAGTTAACATTGCTAACAAAAATGGGAAGACGATGTGTGAAATTAAAAATGTTAAAACGTGAAAATTCATGATCATGTTGGATTCATATTGTTATAAGTTAGAGTTCTCAAAAATATACAAAATACAAATATAAAATTAAAACATATGATTTACACCAATAACATGCAGTCAGCCATTTACCACAAATCAACTAAATAGCATGGAATATACATAAATAAATACCTAATGAATAAATAATATTTTAAAATATTAAACCACTCTACAGTGTATGACTAAAAGTAAGCTATCAACATTGCATATGTGATATGAAGAAATATTACAAGCTTTTAAAACATATTCCAAAAATGCTTTTTATTAAGAGCAATCTATTGCAAAAAGGATCTGTTTGATTTATATGCGTAAGCAAAAATTAAAAAAAAAAAAACAGTTAAATACATATAAAAGGACATAATATGAAAGTCTGATAAGAAAAAATACCTAATGTGGGCCAAAATAATCAATAACAAATGTTCCTATTTAGATTCTTGTTATACTGGTATTACTGGCCAATTTGTGACTTTAGAGTGATACTATTTCCAGACTAAAACTCATAAACAAATTATAACGACACTGAGTTTAAAACATGTAGTACTAACAATATTTTGGCAATTATAATTGATATATTATTTTTGACAGTTTTCCAAAATGTATGAATTATTTTGAAATTATTCATAAAAATCTTTTCATGTATCGAAACATATATTTATTTTTCCTGGACCTTCTTATGTCAGCCTACTATGGGTCAGCTCTTCCCCTCTGACCCCTCTAGGACAACCTCTAACTAGCCTATAAAGTGCGGCTGTCTCCCATAAGAAGTGTTTTTTTTTTGTCTTTGTTTCGGTCACCTCCAAAAAAATAAATAAATTTGCCTTCCCTTGTAGCCTTCCAAGGTTCTCCTGGGCAAGAAGATCCCCCTCTTGAGGACTCTAAATCTCCCTCGATGGTGGGTTCCCCTTGATGCTGGGGTAAGTTACATTTCAGTATAAGTTATTGCTTTTAATGCTGGAGACATTACTTGGCAGTTAAACATTGCCACAGCTGCCGCATTCCAGTGGGGGTTCTTTCCCGGTTATTGATACAGTATAAATGTTTGTAATGAAGCTGGCTGGCGATTTTGTTTGGTGTACTTTTTTCCCCTAACAAGCTCGCTGGCACTTGTAGTCTGCTAGTGGCGGTTTCACATGCTTCGGCGTGGGGCGGAGAACTGGCGTGTCGCAGTCGGATTGGATGGCAGAGAGGAGGGGCTGGCCCGGGCTTCCTCTGGTTGCTATGGAACTGTCAGGATGCATTTGATCAGTGGTGGCAGCCTCCGGGTTGTGCGGCTGGCTTCCTTTTCCCTCTGCTGCCACTGCACTGTGTACAGCCTGGGTCTCTGCCACCCTCACTGTGAGTACATGCCCAGCCTTGTCTACTTTGCCTGTGTCTCCTTCCCTGTGGTGTCCCTAGCTAATGCTAATGCATGGGGTATTATAATCTAAGGCTGCCACCAGCCTCAGAGCACTGCAGATTTTTAGACAAGGAGATTGTTTTATTTACTTTTACTTTTATTTTGATTTTTAAAACATTGCCGCATGTGGAAAAGACCAGGATGGATTTAATTTTCATCAGTTTGTCGCCCTGAATAGACTTCTCGTGTCATCCATGAGAGTTGGCTTGGTCTGGATCCTGTCACCTAGATATCTTCCAAAAAGACTTGGTCGGCTCACCATCTTAGCAGAAGGTCACCCGGGTCTGCAGAGATTTGTTCCTGTGCCAGTTTAAGGTTGCTGCTAGAAGGACCCGTTTGGCTCTGTCTTCCATGAAAAATGTATGTGTGCTGACCAGAGGAGTGTGTTATAGCTGCCTTATAGAGACAGGCAGAGGATCTCCCTCTCATTGTGTATGGCCACAATCAAGTGCTGTGAGGCTGCGTGGTCAGGAGCGAGAAAGTGTCAACAATGTCTTACAGAGGCAGAGAGAGGATTTACCTCACATTATGCTTAGCCACAATGAGGTTCTGTGAGGCTGCGTTGTCAGCACGGAGGGCGTGTCAGCAATGCCTTAAAGAGGTAAACCGAGGATCTTCCTCTCATTATGCTTAGCCACAATGAAGTGCTGGGAGGCTGCATTGCCAGGATGGAGAATGTGTGAATAATGCCTTAAAGAGGTAGACAGAGGCTCTCCTGTTCAATATTTATAACCACGAGGTTGCTGTGAACCCTAGGTGAAGTTACCATACCCAAGTGTTTGTAAATAGCTCAGGCTACTTTACAATGGGCCAGCGCGACATTGGACGTGATGAGACCACGCCCCCACCAGCCGGCTTCCTTGTAATGACAGCGTGCTGAGAGACGCCTCTGTGCTTCTTTTTTCACTTCATGCGGTATGATGTCTGATTAAATGTGAGTGTACTTGCCTGGTTTTAATAAATATAGTGTTTTTATGCGGAATTACACTATGTCCCTGTCACCATTTTTTATATGTCATCGGTTGCTGCTTGATTGCTGAGTACCCATTATTTTGCATTGGAGGAAGAGACATCTGGTGGAGCTTTCTAGTACTACATCTTGCCTATATTGGTCTATCCATTCATTTGGTTGACCCACAAACTCTGGTAAGCTGCTAGTTTGCTTACTCAGTGATTCCTTTCCTCCTGGTGCATTTTTTTCCTCTTATTTCACCTTTATTTCCTGGGACTTACCTGCTAAAAATTTTGGTTTCCTCGGCTTTCCTCGGCACCCTTATAATGGCTCTCTCTTACTAGGCCTTTTTTCTTAGGGCAAAGTTCTCCATGAGTGGAGAAGAAAAGAACAAGGATACAAACAAGAGTGTGGGACTGTAAGTGAGGAGACTAGACATAAGAGTTTATTTGATAAATAGCTGAACACATATCAATAATGATAATATGAATACATACAGAGATAATGTATACAATGAATTACACAATGCATATTGAGTCAACAAAACTGCACATACATAATTTCTAGGATCAACCAGGATCTCTCAAGAAACAATGGATACAATAAAACATCATAATCTCTGTATTCATGAATTGAAATATGTCACACTACAATAGTATATTTGAGTAATTTGTCGGCTCAACGCGTTTCATGGACCTCCGTCCATTCATCAGGAGCTAAGGAGTTTGTCTAAGAATGAAAATATACGTTAAATTAATGTGCTAGTGTAAAATATGAACTATAATGGGGGATATAATGGATTGGACACTACCTTAAGCAGTGTCATATATCCAAGAGCCATCCAGTCTGAGACGGGAAGACCAAAGCCAATCCAGGGAGTGTCTGACCCTTTACTATCGTCTTCACCTTGTGCACTACTTTCTACTTTGTTCACAGCACTCAATCTTTGGCACTCCCCAAATAGGGTTTTACTTCATGTTCACCCCTTTTCTTGGTGGTTTTTTCTTATTCATGACAAATTTCTGTGATATTGCCTGGACTACATGCACTCTAGTATTCAGTTTTGGTTTATATATACGCCCCTTGGCGGGCATTTCCAATATGCACCTAATCAACTTTTTTGCACACATCACCTTTGGGGTCTCATTTATTGATACTTTTCTCTGGACTATTGCTTTGACCTTAGGCACTGTTTACTATCTTCGGCTACAAAATTCTTGGTGGTTCTCATAGGCACTTTTCCTTTTTTGGGCTCATTCGTCTGACCTCATACGATTGATTATTCATAGATACATTTGAGATCATTTTTTCTCAGTATATTCATTCTATAGATTTACTGCTTTTTTTATATATACTTTCAGACTGTATATGCTCCCTATGTGCCTCCACCATCACTTCTTGGATTCACATCCTTGGAGTCCTCCAAGTGGTTCGTTTTTACTCTATCTCTGGTCCTGTCCTCCTTGTTGCCCCTGTGTTGCTGGTTGTGATCCATGCCTCAGCCCCGGGTCAGACACTCCCTGGATTGGCTTCGGTCTTCCCGTCTCAGACTTGATGGCTCTTGGATATATGACACTGCTTAAGGTAGTGTCCAATCCATTATATCCCCCATTATAGTTCATATTTTACACTAGCACATTAATTTAACTTATATTTTCATTCTTAGACAAACTCCTTAGCTCCTGATAAATGGACGGAGGTCCATGAAACGCGTCGAGCCGACAAATTACTCAAATATACTATTGTAGTGTGACATATTTCAATTCATGAATACAGAGATTATGATGTTTTATTGTATCCATTGTTTCTTGAGAGATCCTGGTTGATCCTAGAAATGATGTATGTGCAGTTTTGTTGACTCAATATGCATTGTGTAATTCATTGTATACGTTATCTCTGTATGTATTCATGTTATCATTATTGATATGTGTTCAGCTATTTATCAAATAAACTCTTATGTCTAGTCTCCTCACTTAAAGTCCCACACTCTTGTTTTTATCCTTGTTCATATAGTAATTTAGGGATGGAGGAAACTGGACAATGTGTGTGGCCAAGTGTAGACAAAAATCTCTCTTTTCTCTGGAGGAGAAAAGAGTCCAGGGCTCTAGTTGGAAGGCTTGTTTTAAGCTTTCTCAGTTGGAGGTAAAGGCTTGCTTGCCTTGCTGGAGACAGTGTCTCTTGGAGATAGCCCAGGACTACAGCATCAAAGATGATGTAGTGGTGTACACATGTTTTTTCCCAGCCGTAGAAGCCTAGAGTACAGACTGCTAATTTTTTTGTCTTTTCTCCACTCAAGGTCTCTATTTGTTATCTGTAGGCTTATGGGTCAAGCTGCCCCAGTGCTGTGGGAAAACAGTTCACCTCTCTAAATCAATGGGGGGCCTTACATATTCTGCTTCTCTGGGCTCTAGGGCGGTGGTGGACGGCCTTGGCACTCCGGCTGTTGTAGAACTGCAAATCCAATGTGGCCCTGCAAGACTCTGACAGCCACAGGCATGCCTCCCCAAGGCAGAGGTGTGATGGGATTTGTGGTTTCGGCAGAGCTGGAGGGCTGGGGTTGCCTACTTTAGCTTACCTTTGCTCTAGGGCTATGGTCAAATGCAGATCTTAAAAGAAAGTATACAATATTTGTATTACTTCTCTTACACTGGGAGATTTTTTTACTTTATAGACATTACTGATAGCTAATGTCCTCATCCATGCAGCAGTCCCTGTGCCTTGCCATAGCTCCCATGCTCCACCAATCTGTCAAACAGTTTAAAGGAGTTGTTTGTGGCTCAGGGCATTCTTCCAATACAGATGCGGAGGTGGAGCACAAATATTAACTCCCTCTCTTGTGTCTCACGTATCGGATTGGCTTTCGTACAGTCTTACTGCTAAAGCATGTGGAGGTGTTTATGAAAGTTTCTCTCTTCATGACAGAATCCTGGGAAACCCTTATTTCAGTGGTGAGGAAGGGAGTGTGGTTTAAGGATGATCGAACTTTTGAAAAGTTCGGTTCGACCAGAACACCCGAATTTTCCAAAAGTTCGGTTCGGGTTTCAGAACCCCATTGAAATCAATGGGACCCGAACTTCGGTAATCAAAAAACACAATTTTTAAGCCCTAAAACCCAATAAATGCCCCTAAAAAGTGCCTAGGGTTCTGGGTCATGCCCCATTAACTATTAATCACACAAAAAAAAGTTCTTAAAAATTGTCATTTTTGATAAAAAAGCCAATTATTGAAAAAATTTAAAAAAAAAGAGAGAGATTTTTTTTGATTTTTAAAAGGTGAAGTCTAAAAGGTGTGCATGTGAAGTTTCAGCTCTGTAGCTTGTCCAGAACCATGAAAAAAAAAAAAAAGATAAATTTTCAGTAGAACAGGGATGTGGGTCGGGACCCTCCTTTAACTTTAACACCTATATGATCTTTTTTTCTGGTTCTGGACATGCTACAGAGCTGAAACTTCACAGGGACACCTTTTAGACCCCACAGACACAAAATCACACAAAAAAAGTTCTTAAAAATTGTCCTTTTTGATAAAAAAGCCAATTATTGAAAAATTAAAAAAAAAAGAGATTTTTTGATTTTTACTTTGGATTTAGTATCTGGGGGTCTAAAAGGTGTGCATGTGAAGTTTCAGCTCTGTAGCATGTCCAGAACCATGAAAAAAAAAAAAAAATTTCAGTAGAACAGGGATGTGGGTCGGGATCCTCCTTTAACTTTAACACCTATATGATCTTTTTTTCTGGTTCTGGACATGCTACAGAGCTGAAACTTCACAGGTACACCTTTTAGACCCCCCAGACACAAAATCACACAAAAAAGTTCTTAAAAATTGTCATTTTTGATAACAAAAAAGCCAATTATTGAAAAATTAAAAAAAAAAGAGATTTTTTTTTATTTTTACTTTGGATTTAGTATCTGGGGGTCTAAAAAGTGTACATGTGAAGTTTCAGCTCTGTAGCATGTCCAGAACCATGAAAAAAAAGATTGTTTGTATTAGAAAACTTTCAGCACAGGAGGTTGGCTCCGCTGCTGTAACACCTTGCCGGTTTAATAGAAGGCATATTTTTGGGTTCTTTGCAGTCAGGAAAAACATCTGAACTTGTGTATAGTGGTACTGTGCACAAGTTCTGATGTTTTGCCTGCCTCCAAAAGCCCCCAAAAAATGCCAGCAAAAACACACCTGGGCATTTTTTTTTGACGCTAGCGTTTTTTTGGCATTTTTTGGGGTTCTTTTGAGGCAGGCAAAACATCTGAACTTGTGTATAGTGGTACTGTGCACAAGTTCAGATGTTTTGCCTGCCTCCAAAACCCCCCAAAAAATGCCAGCAAAAACACACCTGGGCATTTTTTTTTGACGCTAGCATTTTTTTGGCATTTTTGGGGTTCTTTTGAGGCAGGCAAAACATCTGAACATGTGTATACTGGTATATATACACACATACATATATTTATATACACACCTAGACATATATAGGTGTGATAGTAGCAGAAATATATTACTGTAAATTATTTCATTAGCGCAAGCATATATTTCTGCTACTATCACACCTATATATGTCTAGGTGTGTATATAAATATATGGATGTGTGTATATACACCACTATACACAAGTTTTTTTTTTTTTATTTTTTCAATAATTGGCTTTTTTATCAAAAATGACAATTTTTAAGAACTTTTTTGTGTGATTTTTTGTCTGGGGGGTCTAAAGGGTGTACCTGTGAAGTTTAAGCTCTGTAGCATGTCCAGAACCAGAAAAAAAAAGGATTGTATGTATTAGAAAACTTTCAGCTCAGGGGGTTAGCTTCTCCCCACACCCTGTCGGTTTCAAAGCAGGCATTTTTTTGGGTTCTTTGCAGTCAGGAAAAACATCTGAACTTGTGTATAGTGGTACTGTGCACAAGTTCAGATGTTTTGCCTGCCTCCAAAACCCCCCAAAAAATGCCAGCAAAAACACACCTGGGCATTTTTTTTTTTGACGCTAGCGTTTTTTTTGCATTTGTTTGGGTTCTTTTGAGGCAGGCAAAACATCTGAACATGTGTATAGTGGTATATATACACACATACATATATTTATATACACACCTAGACATATATAGGTGTGATAGTAGCAGAAATATATTACTGTAAATGATTTCATTAGCGCAAGCATATATTTCTGCTACTATCACACCTATATATGTCTAGGTGTGTATATAAATATATGGATGTGTGTATATACACCACTATACACAAGTTCAGATGTTTTGCCTGCCTCCAAAACCCCCCAAAAAATGCCAGCAAAAACACACCTGGGCATTTTTTGTTGACGCTAGCGTTTTTTTGCATTTTTTTGGGTTCTTTTGAGGCAGGCAAAACATCTGAACATGTGTATAGGGGGTATATATACACATATATGTCTGAATATATACCCCTAGACATATATAGGTGTGATAGTAGCAGAAATATATTACTGTAAATGATTTCATTAGCGCAAGCATTTATTTCTGCTACTATCACACCTATATATGTCTAGGGGTATATATTCAGACATATATGTCTATATATACCCCCTATACACATGTTCAGATGTCATGTCTGACATCAAACATGTCCTCAAAAAAGCACTGGCATTGGCAGCCCCTGCAGCATAAAAAATGCTTGGCTGGTGAGAAGCCATATGGGTGTGCCGAAGCTATTCAGAGAAAAGATCATTTCTCTATAGCGGTCACCCTGCTATGGAAGGGTTTTGTCACCCTGCCATAGCAGTCACTGCCAGTTAACCCTACACTACACTACGGTCCCCTTACACTTAACACTTTCCCTACAGAAACTCAATTTTTGAAGCTAACTTAAGTGTAAAGGAGCACTCTAACTACACTAGATATCCCTTTCCTCACACTAAAAATAGCTAAATGACACTTTTAAAGTAAAATTAACAGAACAGCATTCCACTCTCTTCCATGTCCAGTATAACAATGCTAGGAATATGGCGGGGGCGATCTTATATACTGGGGGGCGTATTCACTAATGATTGGTCTAGGGACCCCCTAGTCACTCCAATCACATTCCTAGCATTCTCCTGCCCCCTCAATTGGCTTTTGCTAATGGTTCTGGTCCAATCACGGGCTTTTAAAGCCCATTTCCTGAAGCATTGCATTTTGGGCGGTTCTGGTTGCCGAATTCCGAACTTTTTGGGCAAAAAGTTCTAAATTCGGCCGAACCTCGAACACCCAATGTTCGGGCCGAACCGATGGTCGACCCAAACCGTTCGATCATCCCTAGTGTGGTTGCCTTTGGTGAATTTAGCAGGCGCAAATCTACATATCCCTAAAGTCTGGGTACGCCAGCACTTTCTCAGGTTTCTAGCAGATGATGCACTTGTCCTAGTTCATGGTATGCTTTTATGTCATTGCACCAGCCCTAGAACCCTCTTAAAGGTACTATAAATCTTTATGACAACGCTCAGAATGTTAGGTCATCAAGGCATTAATTTCCTCAGTAATATGCTGCTGATAGCTACGTCAGAGCGCTGATGCTAGATAACGCTCTAGCCTGCAGGACCCTCAAGAGCTTTGAGTAGCTTGTCATTTTTCAGTAGAGTCAACTTCAATCAACTTAAGTTTCGGATCATTATTTATTGCACATTTGGGTCATGCCTATCCTTCCGGGTCCTGGTATCCTGAACTTTTTATGCAGGATGAAGGTGGTCATGTCCAGCCTTTGTCTATTAGCAAAGGATGTATGCTGTGCTTGGACTTCCTATCCTCCACCATGTCTGTGATGGCAAGGGTCAAGCGGTGAAGTAGATAATATAAATGTATTTTTCCTTGACAATGAGATTGCCATTCTTCAGCTCTAGAAGTTGTTCTTCCCAGTTCTAATAGCCCACTTATATTGACCCTCTTCCTCTCACCAGGGTGAGGCGAGGCTAGGCCCAATACTAGCCTTATGGTCTTGGTGGGATCTTGTGATGACTTCTTGTTAGGTTACAATTGGCATGGGCTCTATGGAGCAACCCAACATGATCCTCCAGATATTCCTGTAATTTGGATGGGCCAGAAGCTTCAGAAGTCGTCAATGGGTCTGACTTACCTTTTTGAATATCTGCATATTCCTGCACACAGCTTAGGACAGAGGCTTTTTCTCACTGATTGCTCTCTCTCTCTGGTCCTAAATGTGCTCTTTCCGGGCCGGATGACAGGCCTCAGACCTAGGATAGTGTCAAGTGGGCCAATCACTGGGCACCAATGCAATGTACACACCTCTGAATCTCCGCCAGACAGGTTTACTCAGTCTTGGAACACGTAACTTGCCTATTGCTGGGATTTAAGGGTTCATCTCTGAAGCATAGGTTTCACCTCCTTTTCTTTTAGATTAAGATAGGAAAAAGTTTGGTTGATGGTTTTGTGGCTTTTTAAATCTCCATCTTCTGCTCTAAACTAGTGTCTACAGATGCCAGTCTTTTGGGACTGGGGTGTTCAGTGTGTGGGTCTGTATGTCAAGGATTGGAGATGGCGGGGCTCTACGTCAGTTCAAGTCTGTTGAAATCATAGGCAGTCCGATATGTTCTGATAGTGGTTCAGTCTCTTATAGAAGGTTAGGCAGTGACTTTCAGACAACAGGACCATGGTGGTTTGCTTAGCCCACCAAGAGGGAGCCAGGAGTTTTCCACTCTAGAGTATATTGTGTCGAATTTTATACTTTGGCCTGAGTGCAAGTTTCATCTCGGAGGGTGTTGTATTTTCCAGGGACAGAGAGTTTTAGCATACTGATTGACCAGGAATTTCATAGATCCCCATGAATTGACTTTCAACCTGGAATACGTGCGGTTGTTCTTCAAATTTCAAGTTACGCTGCCCATAGGTCTGATAGGGTCAGCAGAGAATTCCCAGCGTCCTATCTACTTTTTCTGGTTCTGGGAGATGATAGGTACTCAGAGTACCCAAGATACCTGTCATCAGAGTACCCAAGTACCTGTCATCAGAGTACCCGAGTACCTGACATTGGAGTACCTGAGTACCTGTCACCAGCCCATCAGAGTACCCAAGTACCTCTCTGTATCCCATCAGAGTACCCATGTACCTGTCTCCAGCCCAGAGTACCTGTCTCCACCCCATCAGAAAACCCAATTACCTCTCTGCAGCCCATCAGAGTACCCAAGTACCTGTCACCAGCCCATCAGAGTACCCGAGTACCTGTTATTATCAGAGTACCCGTGTACCCGTCACCAGCCCATCAGAGTACCCGAGTACCTGTCATCAGAATACCTGAGTACCTCTCTGCAGCCCATTATAGTACCCGAGTACCTCTCTGTAGTCCATAAGAGTACCCGAGTACCTGTCTCCAGCCCAGAGTACCAAAGTACTTGTCTCCAGCCCAGAGTACCCGAGAACCTGTCTCCAACCCAGAGTACCTGAGTACCTGTCTCCAGCCCATCAGATTACCAGAGTACCTGTCTCTAGCCCATCAGAATACCTGAGTACCTCTCTGAAGCCCATCAGAGTACCCGAGTACCTTTCTGAAGCAGATCAGTGTACCCGAGTACCTGTCTGCAGCCCATCAGAGTACCTAAGTACCTATCTGCAGCTCATCAGAGTACCTGAGTACCTATCTGCAGCCCATGCCTCCTAGATTATGTGTTGGGGTGTTTGCTTTCCAAAATGGGGTCATTTTGTGGGGGTTTCCATTGTCGTGGTGCTCCAGGGCCTTCAAAATTGTGATTGGTTGTAATGAAATTATATGTGTAATTTATGCTCCTAGAACACATGACGGTGCTCCTTGCATGTTGGGCCTCTGTATGTGGCTATGCTGTGACAAAGTCCCACATATGTGGTTTCACCTTTCCCCGGAAGAGTAGCAAAATGTATTTTGGGGTGTAATGTTTGCTATACACATGCTATGTGTTAGAAATATCTTATAAATTCACAACTTTGTGTAAAAAAAATATGTTTTCATTTTCTTTCCACATTTTCCAAAAACTTGTGGAAAAAAATGACATGTTCAAAAGACTCATTATGCCTCATAGAATATATGTTTGGGTATTTGTTTTCCAAAATGGGATCATTTTGTGGGTAATTCCATTGTCCTGGTGCTCCAGGGCCTTCAAAAGTGTGATAGGTCGCTAGGAAATTATATGTGTAATTTATGCTCCTAGAACACCTGACGGTGCTCCTTGCATGTTGGGCCTCTGTATGTGGCCAGACTGTGTAAAAATCTCACACATGTGGTATTGCCATACTCAGGAGGAGTAGCAGAATGTATTTTGGGGTGTAATTGCAAGTATGCATATACTGTGTGTGAGAAATAACTTGTTATTATGACAATTGTGTGTAAAAAAATAATATATATTTTTCTTCATTTTCCCAAGAATTATGGGGAAAAATTACAACTTCAAAAAACTCACAATGCCTCTTACTAAATACCCTGGACTGTCTACTTTCCAAAAAGGGGTAATTTGGGGGGTATTTGTACTGTCCTGACATTTCAGGGCCTCAAGAAATGAGATAGGCCGTCGGTACATCAGGTGAGATTAGGTGTGATCAATTTTCAATGATTGGCACCATAGCTTGTAGACTCTATAACTTTCACACAGACTAAGTAATAACCACTAATTTGGGTTATTTTTCCAAAGATATGTAGCAGTATACATTTTGGCCCAAATTCATGAAAAAAATTACTTGTTTGCAAAATTTTATAATAGAAAATAAAACAAAATGTTTTTTTGTCAAAATTTTCGCTCTTTTTTCACTTATATCGCAAAAAATAAAAAACCCAGTGGTGATTAAATACCACCAAAAGAAAGCTCTATTTGTGTGAAAAAAATGATAAAAAATTTGATTGGGTACAGCGTTGCATGACTGAGTAATTATCATTCAAATTGTGAGAGCACTGAAAGCTGAAAATTGGTCTGGGCAGGAAAGGGGTGTAACTGCTCTGTATGGAAGTGATTAAACTGCGGGCGGTTCACTTTAACATAAGGGTAGTCCCAGCAGAGGATTCGCAGCGGGATCACCCATATGGGTGGAGGGAGAGGTGCCCCCCCCTCCCGACGCTTCCTGGTCGTTTTCTTCGCTTACCGTACTCGCCGGTAGCGGGGAAAATGATCCAGTCTGCTGTCACCTCAGCCTGAAGTCGAGTGAGGGAAAGATGGCCCTCATTCGACTCTATGGCCTTGGAGGACTGGAGCGATGTCATATGTCACTTTCTAGAAACAGATTTAAAGAGCCCATTTTTTTTCATCATGAAAAAAAAAATGATTTTTTTTTCTTTTTTTAGTGTAGATGTAAGATCTGAGGTCTTTTTGACCCCCGATCTCATATTAAAGAGGTCCTGTCATGCTAATTTCTATTACAAGGGATGTTTACATTCCTTGTAATAGGAATAAAAGTGATCAAAAAAATTTTTTTTAAAAATAAAAAAATAAAGTAAATAGGAAAAGAAAAATGAAAGCGTCCCGTCCCTGTTAGCTCGCGCGCAGAAGCGAACACATATGCAAGTCGTGCTCACATATGTAAACGGTGTTCAAACCACACAGGTGAGGTATCGCAGCGATTGTTAGAGCGAGATTTGAGCCGTAGACCGCCTCTGTAACTCTGTAACTATAAATTTTTAAAATGTCCCCCATTGTTTGTTGCCATTCCACGAGCGTGCACAATTTTGAAGAATGACATGTTGGGTATCTATATACTCGGCGTAACATTATCTTTCACATTGTAGTAGAAAACAATTGGGCTAACTTTACTGTTTTCCTATTTTCTAATTAAAAAAAGTGATTTTTTTCAAAATAAATTGCGTTTGTAAGACCGCTGCGCAAATACAATGTTGTGTGAAACGTTAACCCGTCTACCTGTAGCCTGTTTGTCTGGACTGACGATGAATAAAGGAACTTCATAATCTTATCTCAGCTGTGTAGTGCGGCCATATTTTTCTCTGGTATCTTCATGGTCATCGTTGGTCCAAGGCGAGCACCTGCAACGGATATGTTGTACTTTTCCCTTTTGGCCTGAGCGTTGTATGCATGTTTGTTGAACAACAGTGCTCCATACATGCTGGAATTTGTGGTTCTCTAGAGTTTCAGAGTCAAACTATTTTGGTAAGATAAAAGAGGAGATAATGCATTTAAAGTGGTGTTAAAAGTCAAAAATGTAATATATTGGTGGCTGTAATAGTATTTTTAGGCTTTTTTCCCTTGTTTTCACTTGGTGATTGGGCCAGTAATGTTCTTCATGTCATCTCACTCTTGATGAAGGAGTAAAGGAGAACCCTTTGGACAACTGCACTGGGGAGAGGGCAGTGCTAGTGTGTAGAAACTGAATTAGGTTTTAACTACATCTTTATTCCTATTTCCTCTCATTACTCTCAGGTAGTCAGCTGTCGACATCTACCAATGCTCCCATCATCACCCCATCTGACCAAAACTTTCTAATTTTAATGGTTAGCTTTCCTGGGTCAAGTCTATAATTTTAAGCACACAAACAAACAAGTAAGGATTTTCAAAAATAAAATATCATTAATACTGTATCATTAAGCTGTTCTGTCTTTTATGACCTTTTAGTGGGTTGCTAGCCTTTTAATCTCCCAGCTCCCTCAGAAAATGGCCATAACTGTGTGATGAAAGGTCAGGTGGACCAAAGGTTAGCCATACATTTAGAAATTATGTTTAACCATCAGAGTTCCTGAGGGGCTTCATCATGGGATGTCCTTTGAAGTCTCAGAGGAAGTCCAATGGTTAAACACACATAGGGGAAATCTGACATACATCATTATGTTGTTCCATGCTGTGCTTGGTTTGTTGGTTCCATTGTACAGAGTCATTCTGCTTCAGCCGGATTTTGCAGAGTTGTTTTTTTCCAAACGCGTTACGAATGTTGTTATATTGCACTTTACAAATGTGTGTATGAATTGCTTTTAATCTCAAGTAATGTGTATCAGTGGTATTTCATTATTGTACGTTTTTTCTAGTTTCTCTGGGTATACACAACATATGTTTGCTGCTGAGAATATGTAGGAATTCCTGCAATTCAACTGTTGATGGAGTTGGATATTTTGGATTTTTGTGTGGATGCATTTCAGCTCATTTTGACCTTCCTAGCATTGGAGGACAAAAATATATGGTGAGTTGTTTTTCATGGTGACAGTGAATAGTGGCTTTTCTGCACTTTGTTTGGTGGTAGATTAAGATATAATTGTATGGACGTTGTTTTACATATACATACAATATCTGTATATTTGTTGGGACACATGAATTGTTTTTGATATATGTTACACATGTTGTATTTCCTTATTTATTTTAATATTTTCCACACAAATGAGCTCCAGATAAAAACTTGCATGTTTGCAGAGCAATTTTGTAGGTAAACAATCATGGGATAGCACAAAGGAGCGATAACAATAAATAAATAAAGAGACAAAACACACTGTTTAAATTTTGGTCAAACTGGTCAAATACTTTGACCACTGTGTTTGTTTAGAGATAACCTCAATTAAAACATCACTAAATTAACCAATGAAATATGATTATAGCCTTGTCACCACAAAAAAACACCAAAAAAATAGAATCCAGAAAATCCAGTCATGACGTCTATCCAGATTAGACTTGATGATTAGACCCCAGTAAATCAAACACCATGACATAAACTTGTTTTAAATATAGGGAGGGTGGGTGGAGGCTGTGGACCAGTCTACTCAGTAGCACTGACTGAGCGGGTGCTGTAGGCTTTTATAGAGTTGGCAGTGCAAGGTGCCAAAACATACCAATCCACAACTTTTGCCATGCAGAAATCCTCCTGTAGGAACTGATAGGAACCTGCAAGAGAAAATGGCGGGGGGAGGGGAAAAACAATAGCGTCTTTTGAGCTGTACCATGGGGGTCCCATTGAGCTGTGTTCTAGTATGAATGTTTTTTCTTCTACATAACTTAAGGTGCCCAAAGATTTTAAGGTAGTGGCATTTGCTGGCATCTTCCTGCTATGATCAAGTACATAACCCTACCAGTGCAATCATAAAAACTTGGCTATACATTCCTGTATAAGGTTACAATGCAATTTAGAGTGATAATTTGTTCAATTGATTGATTACCCTGAGACTGGTCAGCCGTTGGGCACTTGTCTGTAATCCAATATGGACATCTTAACCCTGAAGAAGGGGTATTGGCAAAAATAGCTGCTGTTTCTATAGTAGCCTTTTATGCCACATTTTTTCAAAAAGCTGTGGAAACTGAATGTTTATTATTGGACATTTTATGTAATACTGTCATTCTTAAAATGTTCTGTGTACACTTGTTGTATTGTCATGGTCTTGAAATGTTTTGTGCACACTCCCCATATTGCTATGAAAATGTTCTTAAAATATTCTCTGTACACTCACTGTATACACAGTAAGAATATTTTTTTTAAGATAACTACATTTTTTTTAAATACTGAAAATTAAACAAAATGTTAACAAATCTACCTTTTTGTCCATTTTCCCAGGAGCCTAAAATGTTAAAGTGAACAGGGAATTTATTTAAAAAATATACCAAATAAAAACGTTATTTTTGAAAAAAAATAAATTAAATAATATATGAGGTAAAAACAATTACTGTCATATTTCGCAATGCATAATGACGCAGCTTAATTTTGTGTGGGCATCCATGTATCAGTGATCTCTGGTTTTGAAAGTTTTTTTTAAAATTATGAATGAGCATGTGCACAAACCCCCATGTTTGACACAAAAAAAACCCTTTACAGAATCATCAAATCAATGCCTGCCAGCAATATCTGGCAAGCAAGTCTTAGGACCATGCACAAGCTCACATGGCATTACAAATAATAGTTGGAAAACCTAATTGACTTTGATACAAATTGAATCATTTTAGGTAAGTTGGCTGTGAGATTCTACAGGAACCTATTAATCTGCACGCACGCATGCGTGCAGAGCGTGGCACCATGAATATTGATTCTTCTGTTTGTTGTTGCTGCCAGCTTTTAAATATGCACCATCTCATTTATAAGCAGGTATGGAAAAAAGTATAAAGTATGTACCAAAAATAATATATTTTTGATATTCAGTTGATAAACAATAGTTCATTTAATTTTAGTATATAAGATGTTAATGTTTGTTTTTTATATTAATTATGCATTTACATTTAAAATTAAGAAAAAAAAAAAAAACAACGATTTTTTCAGTACCTAGGCCTTGTAAGTGTAATTTATTTCAAATTTCAAATCACTCTCTCACCTGTTCTCGTAAAGTGTGGGGAGATATATGCAGAAAATAGGGATGCATGCTTAAATAAACAGGCAAGTATAATGTGCAGTCAAATGATTCTAACAGCTAAAGCTGTCAGAACTTTCCTGCCCCTTTCTGCCTCCTGCACATTTCTATTGACCAGTAAGGCAGCCTATCATAGTAATGTGCCAATAGAAAAGTGTGCGTGAGAAGGGAGGGGATGGCTGCAATCTCTGACACTACTCAAAAGTGTGATGCAGTTTTGCCTAACAAAGCAAAACATAATAGCAAAGTTGTGGAGATTTCTGCAGATATGTATATGTATGTATACTGTATATATGTATATATATATATATATATATATATATATATATATATGTATACATTTTATATCTGTTTTTAATGCCTACGGAACTACACTTATGAGAATTCACCATAAGTGACTTACCATGACCATAGTCACGAGCCATGGGCATGTTGTTTTAGGAAATAAGGGCAAGTCATCTCTGCCTTATAACTAGTATAGTAGTATAGATAGTGTGGGCAAAGTGAGCAAGGCTTACATATGAGCCACATATTTATTGGCTTTATTAATATTTGACTGGCAACAACAAGATATAAAATAGCTGATATTGTTGATGCAGCTGTATGTTGAGCAGGCACATCAGATGAATGGACCTTTGGGTATCCAGGTATTGTAATGACACCAGTAAGGAAAAAAAAATACTTCAACTCTTCTGGGAAGGCTGTCCACAAGGTTTAGGAGTGTGTCTATGGGAATGTTTGACCATTCTTCCAGAAGCGCATTTGTGAGGTCACTTTGTGGACAGCCTTCCCAGAATAGTTAAAGTTGTTATAGCTGCAAAGGGTGGGCCAAATCAATATTGAATCCTATGGACTAAAACTGGGGTGCCATTAAAGATCACGTGCGTGTAAAGGGAGCTGTCCCAAAATGTTTGGTAATATAGTGAGGTCAGATCACATGTGATTAATGAAAAAATTAAATGAAATTCTACATTCGGGGGAAACATTAGGAAATTACTCTTGCAGCCCCTATTCTTCTCACTGTCCCCCCCCCCCCATTATTTTCCAAGACCACAATACTAAGGTCTTTCACTTGCTCTACATTTAGTTATTTTATGTCAAACTGGTGTTAAGAGCAGGCAAACTAAAATCAAATGCAGTCTTTTCTGAAAGTCGATTTTTTGCATCTCGGTGTTGCTGATCTTTTTCAGCCACTTCAGCCAACATGTAATCTGTCATTAATCATCTGCTCATCACTGGTTGGGATTGGCTTTCTGATAGTGACAATGGTGTACCATGCCTGTGCAAAATTCAGTTTCTTGTGCTTACATAGAACTGGGCAATACAAGGTCCCTTTAACAAAAAGGACCTCTTGATAAGATTTATAATATGCACATTTTGAGTTCATAACTATGATAAGACTCAGTTTTTCCCTTGTGTTATGTAGGCTTATCTAGATGCTTCAGTTTTCTGTTACAAGGATACTAAAGCATCTAAGCAAATTAAAAGTATGTGATGCATTGATTACATAAGGTACGTGCATTATTTTAAAACAATGTAAAACTTTACAATATAAAAACCTTCATAGAGTTATATAGAAATAATAATGTGACTGATGGAATAAAAAGTCAGTCACATGTTTTTAATATCTGCTTAGAGCCACATTGTACATCAGGCTTCATAAATTCCCACATAATTCTTTACAAAGATACAAGAAAGCCAGCTCTGCATTGTGGCATTATTGTATCAAATGTTTCCAGTAGTAATTGTATGATTCCTATGAATGTTGCCTAAGAAAAAAGGGGCTAATGAAAGGTCTCCTGCAGAGCCAACAAACTAACAGAGCAGAGTGCATCCAACCTCCCACATACCTGGGAATATCACCAACTGTTAGGAAAAGTGAGACAGCGCCTGTTCTATTTACTAACTGCAAGACAAAAAAATGTTTTCATTGTTATTATTAATATAAATATACAAAAAGGATAATACATTCCATAGAAGTCTGATTTAAAGGAGAAAGTACATATTTTACATTTCTATTCCTGTATATGTTAAAGAGGTTGTAAACCTCCAATTTATTTTTTTAAAAACGAACACCTGAAAGAAAAACACATAATGAGCTAGTATGCATCGCATATTAGCTCATTATGAAATACTTACCTATGAACGAAGCCCCCGCAGTGCCGACCGCTTACCTGTCCATGGGCGACATGTTCTGTCACCCTTCTTCCGGGTTTTTGGCATCTGGCTATCTGATTGGCTGGAGCCGCGATGACGTCACTCCCGCGCATGTGCGCGGGAGCCGACGGTAACAGCACGGGGCTCTGAAGGAACGACACGAACGGCCGTTCCTTCAGAGCGCATGCGCCAGTGATGTCACTGGCTGCATGCAAAGTAAATATCTCCTAAACGGTGCATGTTTAGGAGATATTTACAGTACCTATAGGTAAGCCTTAATATAGGCTTACCTATAGGTACAAGTTGTAGAGGAGGGTTTACTTCCATTTTAAGTAAAATATCTGTGTACTTTCAAGACTGTTAAGCTGGCCATACATTATACAATTTTCTTGTTCAAGTTTCTTTAATTTTCCTTCAACTATGTAGTTCAAGGGCCTGCCTGATTGCAATCAAATTGAAAGTGTTTAGGTTTGACCTCATATTGTTTGTTTTTTTTAAATCCAAAGGAAAATTGTATAATGTATGGCCAGACATCACTACTGCATCAGTGCCATCTTAAGAGCCTCATAGGCCCCTGGGCAATGCAGTGCACTGGGGCCCCCTGCCTACACAATCACCCACGAGAATAAAAATGCAAATTATTGATTAGGCGATATTTATTTTTATTGGTACCTTAACCGCTTGCCGACCGCCGCAAGTACATATACTGCGGCGGCCAGCCCCTCACAGGCAGAGTGACATATCGGTACGTCACTAGCCTGTGAGGCTCTGGGGAGCGAGCGCGCGCCGCCGCCGTCGCGCTCCCGCGCGGTCACGGACCCCCCCGCGCGTGTGACCGGCGGACCCGATGTCCGCCGGTCACTCTGCGATCGTCGGGGGAGAGGGAGAAAGGCAGGCGGCTGATGTAAACAAGCCGCCTGTCATTCTCCCCTGTGTAGAAACACTGATCATACGGTTCTACTATGATCATTGTTGATCGTTGTTCCTACAGCTCAAGCCACAGCCAATCACAGTTAGAATCACACCCCTAGGGACACACACAGCCCCTCCCTCTCAAATAAAGTTAACCCCTTCACTGCCAGTGTAATTTTACAGTAACAGTGCATATATATAGCACTGATTACTGTAGAAATGTCACTGGTAACCCCAAAAGTGTCAAAAATGTCAGTCAAGGGTCCGATCTGTCCGCCCCAATGTCGCAGTACCGCAAAAAAAATCGCAGATTGCCGCCATTACGCGTTAAAAAAAACAACAAAAATGACAAAAATCTTTCCCTTTGTTAGTAAACGCGATAACTTTTGCGCAAACCAATCAAAATACGCTTTTTACAATTTTTTTTACCAAACATATGTAGCATAAAACAAATTGGCCGAAAATGTTAAAAAATTTTGATTTTTACTTTTTTTTTTTGGGGAATTTCATATAAAAAAATGTGAAAAATATTGTTATTTTTGCAAAATTGACGCACTTTTTTTTTTATAGCGCGTGATCAAAAAATCGCACGGGTGATCAAATACCACCAAAAGAAAGCTCTGTTTGTGGGAAAAAAAGGACATCAAATTCGTTTAGGTACAGCGTCGCACGACCGCGCAATTGTCCGTTAAAGTCTCGCAGTGCCGAATCGCAAAATACCCCCTGGTCTTTTAGCAGCCAAATCCTCCGGGGCTTAAGTGGTTAAACAAAATCAGTGTTTAAACATTAACACAAGTCTCCGGAGTGTCCAGGTGTCTGGTCCCCACCAGGTAAACTAAGTAATCTGGCCTGTTGGGGGACAGTAATTGCCGCCCTGTGTGTGGGGCCCCTTGGCAAGTGGGGCCCCCGGGCAACCGCCGGGCATGCCCATTGGAAAAGACGGCCCTGTACTGCATATCATACAGCAACATAATATGTTGCAACTTGCCTACGTACATCATTTGGTAAACTTTTCTTCTATGTGATTAGCAGAGATGGTAAGCAATTTTTCCACTGGCATGAGCGCACTGTTCAGTATCGCCCCAGAATCGTTACAACAGCAGTGTTACCTGTATTTTTGTCTTCTGTTTTTGACAAAATGAAAGGAAAAACCTGCCTGCCTACCTGCTAAGAGATACCATAGGTATTATTATATTACCTTGCATAGACTTCTTTAAAAAAGAAAATTATTCTTAAGACCCACAGGACCCAATGCCACCTCTGATACCCCAATAAGTTTTATTTGATTGTTTATGTAACTTCCTCATTCCTACACCGCCAGGCTCCCTATCTCCATATATTGGCAGTGCTTGAGCTTCTCCTGCGGCTTTGCAGTTGATGTCATCATTGGCATATATATTATAAAGGGACCTGGCCTTGCGCCTGAGCAATGCTTCCTTCCTTGTTTTCTGACTATGTATTCTATGGACAGACTTCCATGTACTGACCTTGGATCTGTTTGTCTACTGTATGTCCTGAGTCTTTGCTTGTATTCTGGTTCTTCTTCATCTCTGCAATTTTCCTCTCCACACCAGTGAGGTCCACAGTCCCTATGATTGGTCCAATCTGCTGTTCATCCAGTAAGCTCCTGTCCTGGGGATCCCTGGTTTATTGTCTCATCTCATTTTATGTTTCTTTCTGTACACCCCTGCTCTGTGCCCCAGCCTGCTCTGGTATGCTCCACAGTCTTCATTTTTTTCCTGATAATGATTCCTACCCCCACTGCTGCCACTAGAATGGCTCTGCACTTAACTGCTTCTGCTAGAGTGGGTTAGTCCCAACAAATTAGAGCACCAGGAACCTAGAAGTTGTGTGGGGATTCCATGTTTCTTGTTTGCATGAGAGTTTACTTTATTCACCTTTGTGACAGATTGCATGGGCCACAAGCTCATTGTAGACCGTAACCCTGGCCAACAATCCTATGTAACTGATGACTCAGATGATCAACTCCCAGAAGACTAACCAAAAGCTTATTACGCTGTTTGTGCAGGATCTTTCTCCCCATCTCAACAATCCGCAAGCTGCTGTTTCTTCTGGCTCTTAGCTACTACTGCATCACGCATGGGTGCAATCACTTTCTTCCAGTCTTCATCTCCCTAATTTCTATGGCAACTCTAAGGCAGGTTGTGAGTTCATTAAGCACTGCTCCATGCACTTTGAACCTTTGGTCCACAAACTCCCCATTAATCACTCTACAGTAGGCTTTATGATTTATTTTCTTTCTGGTAAAACCTTGACATGGGTTTCTCTGCTGTGGAAACTTCATAAACTACTTCCTGGGTGTCTTCTGTAAGACTTTTAATGAGTCGGGGAAAAACTTCTGCTACTAATGCACTCCTTCAACTTCTTCAGGAAGATACAATTGTAGACCAATATGTGGTCATATTGCATACAATGACCTCAGAACTCTTGAAAATAAAAAAGCCCTTACTGCTTTGATCTGGCCAAAATGTCCTTCCCTACCACCCTAGACAAATAGGCCACTCTGTGCATTCAGATTGATGTTCAGTTCCATGAGTGGGCTATCAAAAGGTCTAAATCCAAAGTTCCCCGCACTATGAAGTTATATAACAAAAAAAAACAATGTGAAAAAACGACTTGCGTAAATAAATGTGTACTGTATATATAAGTGTAAAGACAAAAAATAGGGAATTGATCATCTATCACTGCTGCCACCTTATAACATTAACAAATCAAACCATCCAAGTGAAAATAATATTCACTTTACAGCAGCACTGTGCTAAAACTAAAAAAAGATCAAACTGACAGTAGATATTTAAATTCAAAAGCGATCAATGTCGACCATGAGTGGAAGGCATGGCGTTCTGGTGAGTGACTTTCTTTAAGGTAGAGGGATCACTTGAGCACGGACAGTGTATTGCAGATGAATAGAAGTTTTCTTTGTTGGGGAAGAATTTGAAGCACTGTTTCTTGCACTTTTTTGGTGGACCTTATATACAAATAAGGGACTGTTTTGATCTCTTTTTAGTTTCATCACAGTGCTAATATAAAGTGAATATTATTTGCATTTGGAGGGTTTTATCAAAAGGTCTAGCCTATGCTGTTCTACTTCAGGCTGTCAAGAAATACATAAGACTTTCAAACCTCTTTGGTCTTCCTCCACTGTACTTTGGAAAAACAGATGAAACTAGGGAGAACACATCTCCCACCTGTGGAGCACACTTGGCATCCTAATTTGGGGTTATGCCTCTACTAGGGCACTAAAAGCTGCCTGTTAAAGACCTGTCTTGCCCAACCAGAAAAGTTTCATAGATACATTTTTATATAGTTACATATGTGATGAGAGGAATATGCCTTCAGATAGCAGCAATCTGAGCATATATGCTATGTATCACTGATGCCAAATCCTTAAAATACTATTTAGAACAGGAAGGATTGGGAGACAAGGATTTTTTGGCACAACCACTTAATAAAATTCAATTTTTATTTAAATTTATATAAAAACAGGGAAAACGAGGTATTTGATATAAAAGATATGACTTGAAAACAAGCCCAAGAATATATACAACTTATGTAGCAGTTGTTAGAGTATCAATTCCATACAGAAATACAGAAAATTCATACAAATTCTTATAAGAACAAAAATACTTGACATCAGAGGAATCTTGCCGACGGATTGCAGAGGGAACAATGGCCGTCCAACCAGACCAGCTGATGCTGTATTCAATAAGTCTTATACATATGTTCAATATTGCTCAACATGTTTTTTTGAAAGCTTCATTTGGAGCATTTTAATGAAATACTCTGTACAATTTTATAGAGCGAGACATATGTCTCAACACTACTTGTAAGTAACGGGGAGGATGTCGTGGGTTTATCGGAGCTTTATGAAGTTGGTAAGTAAGTAAAAAACCTTGGACATGTAGCAACCAAGGAATGGTAGGTGCCTGGCTGTCATCAACAGAGCCAGCACTCATATAAAGCTCTGTCTATGAGTTCCCAATGTAGACCCATAAAGTAGGTGCTTACATGAGCTCCAGACGAGTATCCACACACGTCCTCCCCGGATGGGGAACCGCCACCAATTGTATATACTCTTGGGCTTGTTTTCAAGTCATATCTTTTATATCAAATACCTCTTTTTCCCTGTTTTTATATGAATTTAAATAAAAATTGAATTTTATTAAGTGGTTGTGCTAAAAAATCCTTGTCTCCCAATCCTTCCTGTTCTATATAGTTACATAGTTGGTAAGGTTGAATAAAGACACCAGTCCATCCTGTTTGGGTGTGCGTTTGTATCAATACAATTTCCATATCCCTGTATATTGCATTACCTAAGATGCCCATCTAAGAGTTTTTGGAAAAATATTTACACTCCCCACCAGCTCTGAAAGCGAGTTCCACATCCTTACTGCTCTGACAGTAAAGAACCCCTTATTCAGTTTAAGGTTAAACCGCCTTTTGTTCAACTTCATTGAGTGGCCATGTGTCTTCTTAAGTGACCTGAGACTGAGCAGAATTCTCCCTATGCTATAATTATTGTATTGTCAGGGCCTAGACTTGAACCTAGGACCTCTGCAGTGTCTAGCAATGACTCTTCTTGCTGAGCCACCTGGAATGCTCAACAGTTTTCTGGTCAATTTCTGAAATGATCCTGCCTTGAATCATGTTTGTGCTAAACTTTGAATTCTTTGCTCCTCCCATTAACTTCCTGATTTAAACCATGGCTCTGCACTTCTTGTTTGCCAGAATATTGTGCTCTCTCCAGCCAATATCTTGCGCTTGTCTCTATGGCTGCCATCCGTATGTTCACTGCCATTTGTTACTGACCTTTGGCCTGTTTACTGACTATGCTTCTGCTTGATCGTTACTTGCTTATTTGCTACTGGACCCCAGCTTGCTCAACTTTTGATGGGGCAATCCTAAGGACCTCGACCTGGTACTAACACACAACAAAACCCATCTTTACCCTCAAGAACTCTTGTGAATACCGGTTAGTCCTTAGACCCCGCACCTCAGGTGAACCTGTGTCATCAGCCAGGGTGACCTGCTTGCATACCTATTCCACTTGTCAGTGGGTGCTGCTCCACTGCTATAGCTACTGGCCTTCTAGCCTGACTCCAGACTGTGACTGATTACTATCATATCTTCTTAACTGTCTCTTCTCCAGGGAGAATAAGTTTAATGCTTATAGTTGTTCCTCATAACTAAGGTCCTCTAGTCCCCTTATTAGCTTTGTTTCCCTTCTCTGGACTCTCTTCAGTTCCAGCACATCCTTCCTGAGGACTGGTGATCAGAACTGGATGGCTGTCATGTACCTGGTAGGAGACTGAAATGACGAGGTCAGCCTCACTTGTATCTCCAGCCCAGGCCCCACTTAGAGTGGAACAGATGGTGCATTAGTGCCGGTAGGTGTTGATTGCAGAGCTTGTGGTAGGGGTTGTAGACTCAGTGATTATGCAGAACATCAGGTTAGAAACTGCAATGATGCCCGGTAGATCAGCCGAGGTAAAGGAGCACTCCACCAGGCTTGCAGGTTCAGGATACGTGACTTGCCAGAGCTTCCCGCAGTCTTGAGACAGTAGCACACTGTGTCCACTGGAACTGGAAAGAGGGGCAGCCAGCGCAGGCACTTGGAAGTAATGTGAAGCCAAACAGGGGACAGAAGTGTAATCAGAAGGATAGCCGTGGTCAGCAATGAGCGAGCAGCGAGGTTGTAAGAAGAGGTTTGCTGCACACAGCCAAAGATGTTCTCCTTTTAAAGCCTGCATGGACTTGGCAATGACGAATGCGCGTGTGCATGCGCGTACTCGCGCGGCAACACATACCGTTGCGCACTATTGTTCGAGCATACGCAATGTGGGACAGATACTGGCGCCAAATGGGCTATTTAAATCCAGCCCTTGCTCAGCTCCAATGCTGCTTTGTCTTCAGCCTTGGCTAACCTGCAAACCTGTATCCTGCTTCCAAGTTCTAGACCTGGCTTATCCTGACCATCCTCTGCTCTCCGTCTGCACCAATCCCGGCTAGTCTTTTGACCTCCACTCCTGTCTGCTCCTATTTGCTTCTGCATTACCGATTGGCTCCTGATCCGGCTTGTCTGACCCCGCTCCAGTCTTCCCTGAACCTGTCTACCCTGTCTGTGTGGGTTCAGCCAGCCTACCCTGCTATCTTGACTACTGCCTCCAGTACCTGTTGCCTGCACATCAACCTGCTTGCCTGATCTACCTGGCAATCCCTGCCAGTGCATACCTGCCTGCTTCCAGCTACCTTCAGGCACTCGTGCTACTCTACACTCCAGCGCCTCCTGCCTGCACTATCAGGGGCCCGAGTCAGAGGAGTAAGAGAGGCCATATCAGTCTCACCTTCAGGTACGTAATAGAGGTACCAAGGCATCAGACAGGAGCAAGGTCAGGAGTAAGCCAAAGTCAGGAACCATTGATCAAAAGCATAAGAGGAATCCAAGGTCAGGTCAGTGGCAAGCCAGCTGAAGACCAGTCAGTGCTGAGCAGGAATGAGAGCACCCTTTAAATAGGTGGTCTGGTGCCAAAGGAGTCTGTGTACGTGCTCCTGCAAATGCACGCATTATTGCACATATGCACGTTGGCACACCTGCGAATATTTGTTCACCTGTGCATAATTCTATTAGCAATAGCGAATGCATACAATGGCATACTCAAGATGTGGTCAGACCAGAGTTTTGTAAAGTGGTAGAATTATAGTCTTATCTCATTTTAATGCATTTCAGTAGTCTGCTAGTTTGCTTGCTGCAGCTTGGCATTGCATGCTATTGCTGAACCTGTGATCTACCAGGTCCTCCAGATCTTTTTTCATCCTGGATTCCCCCAAAGGTTGTCCCCCTAGCGAGTTATGTGCATTCATATTTTCAGCTCCATGTGGATTACTTGACATTTTTTAACATTAAACCTCATTTGCTATGTAGTTGCCCACTCCTTTATTTTTTTTAAAGTTGAGATTGAACTATTTATTCAACCTCTATATCATTTATAAATAAATTAAACAGGATTGGTCCCAGGACAGAGTTTTGGGGTACCCCGCTCACAACTCCAGACCATTATGAGCACACGCTATTTTTTATCAATCTTTGGACACGCACCTGTAACCAGTTTTCTATCCAGGTACATCCGCTATTGTCCAGAGCTCATTTTGTAAATTTAGCATTTATGGGAAACTGTGTCAAATGCTTTGTCAAAATCCAGATACACCACATCCACAGGCCTTCCTCTATTTAGATGACAGCTCACTTACTCATAGAATGTAAAAAGATTGGCCTGGCACAAATAATCTTTCATAGATCCATGCAGATTACTACTAATGATACTGTTTTCATAAGCAAATTCTTGGATTTAGTTCTTTTATCACCCCCTCCAATAGTTTCTATACTATTGATGTTAGGCTGATTGGCCTGTAGTTTCCAGGTATATATCCTGGCCCTTTTTCTGGAGTAGTCAGAGTTTAAAGCCCCGAAAAAATGTTCAGCTGCTTGCAATAAAGGCAATATACTAAATCCCTACAAACAGTGAAAACAAAAACAATGTAGTGCTATACAGTGTCAGATCTGTATACATAAAGTGCAGTATGAACCTGAACCGACTATATGTAATACCAATATTAGTGCATTAGATGTCCAGTATATATTTAGTGTCCCTCTTGGGGCAAAATAAATGTCCACAACTAAAATGTCAGTGTATTGAAACATTTTCAGCTGAGTTGAAAACTCACCAGAAATCCTGGCTGCTCAATTAAGTGCAGCAAACTCACATTCTTATCATGGATTCCACAAATGAAGTTCCTGTCTCCAGCCACCAATCCTAGGCCTTGTGCATCTGGAGCTCACAAGTGCATCCAAAAAGAAAAACTCATATAGTGTGATATCGTTTATACATATCAATCACACCCAAGTTTGCTGTGTGTCACTCTGTGCCGAAACCACGTGTTACCAACACCAACCAGCAACTATCACCCCACTGTAGTGTGCACTCACCACCATACCATATAGAACCTTACAGCAGGGAATGATAACTGTGGGCATCTGTGAAATCCACATAGAATGCTGTGTTAAACACTGTGCCAAAACAAGTGTTACAGCCACCAACCAGCAACCACCGCACCTTTGCAGTGTGCAATCACCGCCGTATGGACCTTAATAGCAGGGTATACATGGTAACTGCAGGCCTCTATGCAAATTCCTCATGGAATCCTCTCACTTCCTCCCAAGGGGAGGAAAATCATCAAAGGCAATACACAATGAAAATACCTCATAGCGTAGTATTGTCAGCGTGAACAAATGTGTGCAAATAAAATCAACTAGCAAGATAAAAACCATATAAAAAATGAGGGGCACTTCTTAGAGATTACACCCAAAGGTAAGTGGCTGAGGAAAAGGCAAGTCCTTGAAATGCTTCAGACTACTGTACTTCTGGAATTTGTTCTGTTATGTGATTTGCTGTATTGTGGATCTTAAGCTGCTGTTTTATATGAAAAGCTGTGATGCATATGTCAATTTGTGAGAATAATACTTACCTCTTTTTACATATTAAAGATTATTGAGGCTAAGGCACTACACCCGTGCATCCTCTATTTTGTTTTGTGTTCTCAGTGCTTTTAGACTCCCCCAGTTTTTTGAGGGCAGCAAGGCGTGGCATATCCAGGCAAGCCAGGATGAGAATATAGACAAGTAACAACTTTTGGGCCCACTTTCAAGCGCTTGAGATTTTGTGTTTGTTATGTACTTTGGATTCATACCTAACACTGGACACTATTGCTGTATTGGGGTACAGCTGTGGAGCAGTGTACTTGATAAGAGGTAATTGACTAGCCTCATTATAATATGTATTGTTTATTATCTGCATATTGGTATCTACAGTTTTTTGCAGAGCACAAGCCTGATGTACTGAAGGATGAGTAGGCAGATTGTCCTGAGAGGTGGTAGGCACGATGTACTGATATTGGTTGAAGGATACAGCTGCTGTTGTTGGAAGCTGAAGTTTTGTAAGAAAGTGTGAGGAATATAATACATACAATCCAACTAAGTGTCTCCTGCTTTTACATTGTTCACTTTCGCTAGCAGCTTGCGCTAAATCCTTTAACCCTGCCATGGCTCTGGCATGCTCACATTATTTCTAAAAAGCTTCCACCATTGCTCTCTTGTGTGCAGCATTTGCTTTCACCTCTGGTTCCATCTGTGCTTTCTTGCATTCAGTTTCTATGTCATGGTCTTTAGTCAGGCTCGGAGGCCAGTGACTGGATCAGTTGAGAGATACATGATACACAAAACAGAGGAAATGGGCTCAACAAAGGTGTAGGGTCCAAGCACCAGCCAGTCTGCACTAGAGCTCCTGATGGTAGAGATGGATTTCACTGCATGCTAATGTCAAATTGCAGCCCTCAGAATTGCCCCAGCAGGAAGATAGCAAGCAAGAGTCTGGTGGCAGACAAAGCAGATAAAGAACAATCAGAAGAGTAGTCAATGAACAAGCCAAGGGTCAGTAACAAGTAGTAGCTGGATGGAATCAGATGGAAGCATTGTCGATGAACAAGCCAAGGTCGATAACGAGTGGTAGCTAAGATAAGGAGAGCCGCAGGTACACAAAGGAACGAGATATTGGCTGGAGAGAGAGCACAATAATCTGGCAAACAGGAAGTGCAGAGACATGGCTTAAATCAGGAAGGAAGGAGTCTGATGTCACCCGCAGCTCTCTGAGATCCTTGAACACATTTCTGCACTTTCGCTTTCATCTGGCACTGTGACAGTGCCTTGCTTGTGAGTGATGCTTTATTTTTTACTTTAATAAATGTCCTTAATTAAGCGGAGAGCATTAGATCGTTTTATTTATCTTTTCCGGATTGCCATACACGAGTTTCTGTGAACCTGTTGGATCCTGGATATACAGATCTTCTGGCTGCCTCTGGCTTACTGATACAAAGTGTTGTGACCCCTAGTGGTCGAATACAGGAGGTGAGAGGCTGTATTATCTGTGGTGGAGGAGTCACGTTTGCAGTGTCGTTTTAAATATTCCTGTTTTTCACTTTGGAAATCAGCTTTTAAGGACTTTATGATTTATGATCCACATGCTTTTTATTGTGCATTTTATACATTTTAATGTGAATGATTTTATGCACTATTTGTAATTTTATAGCGCTGCACTTTATTTTCTTTTACTTATTAAATCAGGAAGTTCATTGGAGGAGCAAAGAGTTCAAAATTCACTAGAAACAAGATACAAGACAAGGTTGTCCAAAGACTTAGGCAGGGAGCTGTCCAGAATCTTAGGTGGCACAGCAAGAAGAGCTACCGCAAGACACTGCAGAGATTCCATGTTCAGATCCAGACCCTGACATTCTACTTTCATCTCTGTCTTTTTTTCCATGCAGTATCATCAGCTTCGGCTTCCATTTATGCTTTCTTGTGTTCAGTTTCTGCTTCCATCTCTGTTTTCATCTGTGCTTACTTGCATGCACTTTCTGCTTCCATCTCTGCTTTCTTTTGGGCAAGGGCTGCCTGAATTTTGGAAGCTTCAATAATTGGCATGGGCTTTAATACATTTTTGGCTAACAGTGAAAGATCTTGATTGTAGAGGCTTGGTAGGTCTGGAGGAGAGTCTCATAGAGGCAGATTGATGAGATTTAGATTCTCATAGTTGTGTGATTCTCATTTCTACCTTTGTCTTTGTTTGTAGTACTAAACGTTCTCTCTCTAAATGAAGCTCACCAAATCCCCTAATTCTTCCTATGACTCATTGGTATTGTACTGCTTTAAGAGGTTTGTATATTAAGAGCACAGTCTTTGAAAACGCTAATGGGTAGCAATGAATTGTTTTAGAGTGCCCTCTAGTTGGAGTACCTCATGAAAAGTTTGAGAAAGGGATGACCATTCAACAGTGTTAGACCATGAGTGATTAACCAGCAGTTCTTCTTTATTAGTCTAAGAATTCTATTGAACTTTTCAAGGTGGATTAACAAAGTGTTTACCTTGCTTGCTTAGTTTCTGATCTAGAAATAATTCTGCCTCTTGCTATGTTTCTGCTTCCACAGAAAATGTAATGTTTTGCTGTGACACTGTGCTGACAACAAAAGGCTTAACTGGCAGTCACTGAGAATTGTATCAGTTGTTTAGTTCTATGTCTGGAGGTTGTTTGTGAACACAGGCAGCTTTCTTTCTCACTTTTTTGGCATCTAGTAATGCAAGCAGCTTCTACTATATGCATATATAATGCACAAATTGACTTGTATAACACAGGTCTATTAGTAAAATTTTGGATCTTTGCTTTCTATAGACTATAGGATGAAGTGCAGGCATGTAAAGGATTGTACAGTATGACAATGGCTGCACTGTCTTAAGCTGCTGTATACCCAAAATCAGGGCAGGACTGGGAATAAAATTCAGCCCTTTTCATAAAAGGGAAAACCATGCATTTTAAAGCACTTTTAAAGAGTGTATTATAGATATAGATAAGACAGATTTGAAAGCACATAGGGATTTATATGTAAGAGCAAATTCCAGTTAAAAGTGGTAAAAGTGCCGACCTGGTACAGGAGGTGGTCATAGGCTGTGTGGACATGGTACAGGAGGACATGTCGGAGGCTGCAGATATGGTACAGGAGATGTAGGGGCTGCGGGTGTGGTACAGGAGATGCAGGGGCTGCAGACATGGTACAGGAGATGCAGGGGCTGTGGACATGGTACAGGAGATGCAGGGGCTGCGGGCATGGTACAGGAGGGCAGGTCAGAGGCTGTGGACATGGTACAGGAGATGCAGGGGCTGTGGGCATGGTACAGGAGATGTCAGAGGCTGTGCGGGCATGGTACAGGAGATGCAGAGGCTGCAGGCATGGTACAGGAGATGCAGGGGCTGCGGGCATGTTACAGGAGATGTCAGAGGCTGCAGACAAGGTACAGGAGATGCATAGGCTGCTGGCATTGTACAGGAAGTGCAGGGGCTGTGGACATGGTACAGGAGATGTCAAAGGCTGTGCAGACATGGTACAGGAGATGCAGAGGCTGCGGGCATGGTACAGGAGATGCAGAGGCTGCGGGCATGGTACAAGAGATGCAGAGGCTGCGGGCATGGTACAAAAGATACAGAGGCTGCAGGCATTGTACAGAAGATGTGAGAGGCTGCGGACATGGTACAGGAGATGCAGAGGCTGCAGACATGGTACAGGAGGTGTCAGAGGCTGCAAGCATGGTACAGGAGATGTCAGATGCTGGGGACATTGTACAGGAGATGCAGAGGCTGCAGCCATGGTACAGGAGATGTCATAGTCTGTGCGAGTACAGGAGATGGAGACACTGTGGGCATGGTACAGGAGATGCAGAGGCTGCGGGCATGGTACAAGAGATACAGAGGCTGTAGGCATTGTATGGGCGATGCAGAGGCTGCGGACATGGTACAGGAGATGTCAGAGTCTGCGGGCATGGTACAGGAGATGCAGAGGCTGGTGCATGGTACAGGAGATGCAGAGGCTGCGGGCATGGTACAAGAGATGTCATAAGCTGTGTGGACATGGTACAGGAGATGCAGACACTGCAGGCATGGTAAAGGAGATGCAGGGGCTGCGGACATGGTACAGGAGATGCAAGGGCTGCTGACTTGGTACAGGAGATTCAGGGGCTGCGGACATGGTACAGGAGATGTCAGAGGCTGCGGGCATTGTATAGGAGATGCAGAGGCTGTGGGCATGGTACATAAGGTTGCCACCTCATCCCTTTAAAACAGGACACACATTAATTGCACAGGTTCTGTGGCTGATTAAGGTGGTAATTAAACTCACTTAGTGCCTAATCTGCATTATATTAGCCTCAGAACCTGTGTAATTCATATGGGTCCTGGTTTAAAGGGATGCAGTGGCAACCCTAATGGTACAGGAGATGCAGAGGCTGCAGGCATGGTACAGGAGAGGCAGAGGCTGCAAGCGTGGTGCAGGAGATGCAGGGGCTGCCGAGGGGTCTTACTTACCAATCTGCGAGGCATCTTAAATTTAACAATGGTGCCACTTGGTGCCATCACGTCACTGAGCATTCGCCATCTGCCTGAGAATGGCCGAACATGTACGGGCTTTCCCGAGCTGCGGCGGCGCATGCACAGTTGACATCTCTGGCCAGCCGCAGTCATCATTTTTTATTTACGGGTGCCTCTGCCCTTCAAGCAGTCCCAGGGCAGGGGGACTTGCCAACCTACCTACCGATTTTTTGACTGGATCTAAAAAGATTTTTGGCTGAAGATCTAAAGAATGTTTTGGCTGTTCTGCCTCACCAATCTAAGCAGAAGTTTAATTTGTATACCTGATCCAGTTGTGGCAAGATAGCTGTAACTTTCAGTCTCAGTAGAATTGGCAGACAGTGACTCAATCTAATTGACATCTTGCAGATCGTAGAAAGCTTTTTTTGAAACAATACATAATACAACAAATAGATCAAATATCATAGTATGCCTGGCTCCAGAAATTACATGTTCTCAGAATAGAAACTAAAGACACACTGAAAAGAGGGTGGGATTAGCTATACAGAGCATCTCATAGTTATGGAGTGAGAAAGGGACAAATGTATTTAATGGCAAACAAACAATATTACATGTGTACCATGATAATTTGAGATTTCAGTGTCAATGTTCAGTGTGTAACAAGAAGTAACAAACAGATATAACAAAACATTTTAAAAGATCAAATAAAGGAAAAAAGTTTCTTGTTAGGGTTTACATGCAGTATACAGTATGTATTTTAAAGTAGGATAAAATTAAGTGTAATAATATTGTTTGGATGTCCGCGTTAGTATACCTTATGGACTATTTGGTACAATTTAGCGTAAACAAAGAAAAAAATCTCGGCAGTCAATGTTAACCTTCTTTTGAAAATTCTAGCTGTTTGGCTATTATACTGGCCAAATGATGTCAATGCTTTCTGAGCCAGACATAAAAACACATATGCCTTTAAGCAAAGTCAGTTTAATGTCAGAATTCCCTATCTGAATATTTATCTAGGTGAGCCACTTAAATATCTGAAGCATAAGGATTAACATCAAAGCCAAAAAGTTTGCATTTATGGCAGTAGGCAATAGCAAACTCTATATGTTTGTATCACAAAAGGTTTCCTTTAAAGTGGTTGTAAAGGCTGAAGGTTTTCTGGGGTGTGATAGAGGGTCCATTGATGCTGGCTGCTGGAGGATCTATTGTTGCTGGGGGGAGAGATATATTGTTGAGAGAAGGATCTATTTTTTGGGGGAGGGGGGGTCTTATATTGCTGGGCCAAATACAATATTCCCTATGCACATATTCATAGAAATGGCTGTGATAATGCTGGGTGCTGTAATGACCACCGAATGGAAACCGCAGACAATCTGAGTAAAGAAATGTCACCAGCACACCAAGGATTTCTCAGAAGGGTCTGAAGCTTTATTCACATGGTCACACAGTACACATACGGCAATGTTTCAGGGCCATGCAAGGCCCCTTCATCAGGCAAGTGACTTGCCTGACAAAGGGGCCCTGCGTGGCTCTGAAATGTTGCTGTATGTTTACAGCGTGACCATGTGAATAAATCTTTGGACTTTTCTGAGGAACCCTTGGTGTGCTGATGACATTTGTTTTACTTTTATATTGCAGGGGGGGGGGGCAATTTTTGCCAGTAGGGATCTACTGTTGAGTGAGGGGTCTATTATTATTAGCTGATGAATAATTTATTAATGCTTGCTACTGGGAGATCTATTGTTGCTGGTGGGGATCTGTTGCTGCTGGGGGTATTTTGTTGCAGTAGGTCTATTGTTGCTGGGGGATCTATTGTTGTTAGAGGGACCTATTGCTGCAAGGGGGTCTGTTGTTGCTGGGGGGGGCTTGTTGCTAGGGGGGTTATTGTTGCTGGGGGGGTCTATTGTTGATGGGCTATTATTGCTGGTTGCAGGGGATCTGTTTTACTGCTTTCCTTGTTATTGATAACACATTCCATACAAATTAGTTAAGATTACAACATGATACTTTTTCTCTAAAATGGGCGGTACTGGGAGGTGGGTAGGGGGGTGGAGCCAAGGAATGGTGCTCAAAGGTGGGTAGAAGGCGGAGACAATAGGTGACTCAGAGAGGGAGAGTACCTGCACCAATTCTTTGTGAAAAAAGCACTGCCTAAATATAATTGTACATTTTAACAATATTATATGTTTGTTGCTGTATAATTTACAAAATCAACCTTTAGCTTTTTATACATTTATGTAGATAAAGTTTTTTTTTAAAACTATTTATTCTATTGACTAAATCTTTATCATAAATCTTCATATTTGCTTTCTACATAAAGGGGGTTACAGATTATGAAGATACTTTTTTTCTGAATAAATTATTAATTTATCATAAGGTTGGGCATTGTGAAGTTGCCTTGATGCTGCAAACATAACCTTGCTAAACACTCATACCACCCATAGTTGCATAGAGAATCTTTGAAACCTAATAATTATATCAGGGATTCTCCAATCTGGAGAGAGTCAATCCGCCTAATGGGGACATAAACAGCAATTATTTTATTTCTAAAAAAGAATTGCATATATACACAATATTACCAAAAGTATTGGGGTGCCTGCCTTTACAAACACATGGACTTTAAGGGCAACCCTGTCCTAGTCCATAGGGTTCAATATTGAGTTGGCCCCCCATTTGCAGCTACAGCAGCTTCAGGTCTTCTGGGAAGGCTGTCCAAATGGTTTAGAAGTGTGTCTATGGGATGGAAATGTTTGACCATTCTTTCAAAAGCACATTTGTGAGGTCAGGCACTGATGTTGGACAGGTAGGCTTGGCTCGCAGTCTGCGCTCTAGTTCATCCCAAAGGTGCCCAGCACGGCTGCCATTAAGGAAACGTATGTACTAATTAAACATTTTTTTCCTCCTTTTTAGGCTGATAACATCCTAGTGTCTGTTGAAGTCATGGCATATAATACAGGAAGCCTGTTAGCACATTCATGAAGCTGGCATCACAAACATGATACTGTTTGTGGTTTATGGAGGAAGCCATCATGACAGCCTCATGATCTGTTTAAAGAAAGTGGATATAAGGTGGTGCAAGGCAATAATGGCATTAAAGACTTGCATAAACACCCTGTTACTCTTAAGCTTGTTTACAAAGAGAGCAGCAACCTCCCCATCCTATTCCTCTATGTGAGTGGTGCATGCCATGGATACTGAACCTCCATATGGTATCCAAACATGTGTGTGGGCAACACTATGGCCTGCCAGGGGCAAAAAATATTTTCAGTGTCTTGCTTTACATTTTTACGGATTATAATAAACTAAAATTTGGTTTGAAATGGTATTTGGGTTTGATGTCACTGTAGGTGTCCATACACATTATTTGGTTTGTTCCCTGGCCATTCTCATTTTCTAAGCTGAGCTAATCAGGCCCCAAGTTCAGTTCTGGCATTTACAAAAAAAAAAAAAGTAGGTGACATGTTAGAAAATAGTGCATGGTGAGCTGGTCAGTGACATGGAACACATTTTAATAAGAGAGCAAATTTTCCAAGACTGAGGTCTCATGTTCAAGAATTAGACTGTAAGAAAATATTGTCATTTAAGAACACTGAACAGAAATGGGAATGTTTCAAATTGAATGTATGACAATGCACTGCAAAACATATTCCCATAGGAAATACATTAAAAACAGCTGAAGATAAATCTATGTTGTTCATGTTGAAAGTTAAAAAAAAAAAAGCTATGAAGAATTAGAATAGGAAAAGGTAATTTAAAGTATTTAGAAATGAAGAAATAGTAACATCATTTGAAAGTTACAAAGAATTTAACAGAATATGCAAAAAGGAAAACAAGGCTGCAAAAATTCAAAACGAACCACAGGTTGCAAAAGAGGGTAGGATCAACCCCCCAAAATTCTTTAAATACAGTATATTAATAGTAAAAAGGTCAGGTCTGAGCATGTAGGCCCTTTGCAAGGTAAAGAGAAGGCAATTGTTTTATCTATCTTCTTCATCTCTTTGTATACAAAGATAAATGGGGTTGCTCAAGTCCATAAAGGTGTTAATATTGACATAGACCCAAAAGAATCCCAGTGGCTCAAAATGTATATGGTCCAGAAACATTTAGAAAAAATGAAGCTGAATAAGGCACTTACACTCACATGTCTTTATGTTGAGCTACTGTATGCTATTCCAAAGCCATTGTTTCAAATTTTCTGGCTATCTTTAATGACTGACTTTGACAACACTAGAATGCTGCAAGACCAATGTGGTGCCTATAGTTAAAAAAATGGATCAAAGTTTTTACCAACTAACTACAGACCAGTTGGATTAATTTCTACATTTGGTAAGATATTCAAGAGTTTTATAAATTACTACATAGAATAATTTTTTGCTAGAGAGCAATAGCATGGATTCCCAAAAGACCGAAGTTTTGAAACAAATTTCATCTCTTTTTTGGGGAAAAACTTTTTATAAGGAAAAAAACGAACTTAGACAAAGAAGTGGTTGTGGATATAGTATACTTGGACTTTACAAAAGCATTTGACACAGTTCCCCAGACACCGCTAATGTGTAAGTTAAAGTCTATAGGCTTCAAAAAATTCCATTTGTAAAGGATCTGGGTGTTCTGGTAGATCATAGTGATAATAATAGCATGCAATACCAAGCTGCAGTTTCTAAAGGTAGCAAAATACTTTCTTGTCTTAAAAAAGATAAAGAATCCAGAGAAACAGAAATAATTTTGCCCCTGTACAGGTCATTAGTAAGACCTCATCTGGAATACGCAGCTCAGTTGTGGATACCAGTGCACAAAAAGGATATTGAGATACTGTAGAAAAGGCTTAGAAGGGAATCTGATTAGGGGCATGGAGAAGCTCAGCTATGATAAAAGATCAGCTCAAATGAATTTACTGTCTCTTGAAAAGGTGTGATTAAGGTGGTGATGGTGGGGGGTGGATATGATCACAATGTATAAATACATGCTGTAAGTAATCCATATAGTGAATTTGGTTTTGAGTTATTCTTTACATCTGCAGGAAAAGAGATTTAACTGCCACATACAGAAAGGCTTCTTCACAGTAAGAGCTGTTAAAATGTCGAATAGGCTCCCTCAACTAGTTCAAGCCAACCCAGTAGATTGTAGTAAGAATGGACTGGGCACTAAATGTACATAATATAACTGTATATTGATATATATATACATAATAGCCCCTGAGATTGTTGATCCAGAGAATATCTGATTGCCTTCTAGAGGAGCAAATTGGACAGTGCTTTATAGTTTTTTTGTTGTTTTTTTTTCTTTTCCTCTTGAACATCTGGGAGTACATGATTCTACATAAAGGTATATACAAGCTATATAAAATTATATTTGTATTGTTTGGGATGGAGTGGTGAAAGATTATAAACTCTGTAAGGGTTAAATGCATTCAAGAACTCCGTTAGAAAGATTTCCCCTCACTTCCTGTTTTGGTGGCACGGTTTTACCAGAGCAGTACAAGTTGACATTAGAGTTCCCCTCACTTCATGTCTTGTGAAAAAAAGTGTTACCAAAATGGGAAGTGAGGGGAAAACTCACTAAAAGATACCTGTACAGAGGTAATACATTAGGGGAGTTGTAAGGGTTAGCCACGGGAAAAAAAAATGTTCATGAAACCCATAGGCACACAAATCAATATATGTATAGTATATGTATAGTATGAAAAAGCATGCTATACATGACACCTGTAGTGCTACCCCTAGAGAAGCCAATGAATCGTTTTGTGATTTCTCTGCACACCTGAAGATGACACACTCAGTGCCGGGAAGAAGGGTGGGCAGGAGTGGTGGCTGGGCATTGTGATATCATGTGAGGTGGAGGGAGGAGGCACCACAAGGAGATTGGGGGAAGGGGGTTTTGTGTTGGAAGGGGTAATTTGAGGATTGCAAGGGGTAAGTATTGTTCTAGAATGGGAAATTTGGGGTAGGGAGTGCTAAGAGTTGTGATTTAGGAACATTTGTGTTGGGAGGGGGGGGGGAGAAGATTTGTGCTAGTAGTGGGGATTTTTGTGCTGGGAGGGAGGATTTGAAGTGTGGGGGGGGGGGGAGAAGATGTGTACTAGGGGGATACATTTTAAGGATAGAGAATTTGTGATAGGAGCGGGTAATGTTTTTTGAGGGAGGAGGGCATTTAGGCTGGGGGGATTTGGCAGATTGGGGGGGATTTGTGCTGAGAGGGGGGATTTCAACAGGGGGCAGATTTTTACTGGGCGGAGGGGGAACTTTATGCCTAGGGGGTAAGCATGCAGATTAGTGCTCAGTGT